>NC_091438.1:88287120-88587120 GCF_964237555.1 Oryctolagus cuniculus
GCAGATTCACAATAAATAAGACTATCGACTGTGAGGGAACACATTCCTTGGGGGCAGAGAGCCTGAGACTAAGACATACAACCTTGAGGCAGTCTTTTAGCTTCTTGTTCACCATTTCCTTATCTGTAAAATGGAAACAAATACTTTTTATGCAGTTGAAAAGCTGAGTAAAACAAAAACATTGTTATTATCAACCAACAAATGACTTATGGAGAATATATTTAATGTGTAATCATTATCCCTGAGTGCATTCTCTGAAAAGAAAATATGTTTTATATTCCATTATCTTAATACAGTTTTAGTCCTTAAATCATAATTCAGCATTGAGATTTCCCAATGAAGTAAGTCATTTTTTCCATTTAATTCTGCATCTTAGGCTTTATTTATTTATATACTTATTTATTTATTTAAATGTCAGGAATAAATATTGGGATGTACCATGTATACTGTGTGGAAAGATCTTATAAGGCAGTCAGTGAAAAAAAAACAACTGAGATGTAATAATCAGAATTCCACAAAGCCGTTCTCTATGGGAGTTTTTCATCAAGTATACCTTAGGAACACCTGAATTTCAAGGTGCTTTGGGTGCCTACATCAAGAAATTATAAAGGTATCAAATAAATGAACTCTCAATGCATCTCAAGCAACTAGCAACACAGCAATGAACCAAACCCCAAATTAGTAGAAGGAAAGAGATAGTTAAAAGTAGAGAGGAAATAAACAAAATTGAAAAAAATTACAACAGAGCAGTGAAATGTAGAGCTGTTTTTTTTAAAATATAACCAAATTGTTACATAGTTGTCACAACTAACCAAATTAATAAAATCAGAGATATAACAACAGATAAAAAATAAATTCAAAAAAATCAGGAATTATCGCAAAGCGCATTGTGACAACAAATTTGAAAATCTAGAAGAAATAGATAGTTTCCTGGATACATACAATCTACCAAAATTGAATCATGAAGACATAGAAAACCTAAACAGACCAATGAGCAAAACAGAGATTTAAACAGAGCAATAAAGGTCCTCCCTGAAAAGAAAGGCCCAGGATCTGATGCTTTCCCTACTGAATTCTACCAGACTTTTTAAAGAACTAATTCCAAATCTTCTCAACTTATTCAAAATCTTAAATGGGGGAGGGGAATCCTCCTAAACTCCTTCTTTGAGGCCAGTTTCACCTTAATTCCTAAACCAGAAAAAGAAATATCAGAGAAAGATAACTATAAAAAATAGATGCAAAAATCCTCAACAAAATACAAACTAACCAAATCCAACAACACAGTAGAAAGATTATTCACCTAGACCAAGTGAGACTTATCCCTGGTATGCAGGGGTAGTTCAATATTCACAAATCAAGAAGTGTGATACATCATATTAACAAACTGAAGATTAGAAACCATATGTTTGTCTCAATAGATGCAGAGAAAATATTTAATAAGATGCAACAACCTTTCAGGATGAAAAACTTAGGCAAATTGGTTTTAGAGTTTCATTCTTTGAAAAAAAAAAAATGTGCACATCCTTTGCCCATTTCTTAACTGGATTGTTTGTTTTGTTGCTGTCAAGTTTCTTGAGCTCTTTATAGATCCTGGATAGTAATTGTTACTATTATTTTTTAATTTGACAGGGTTATAGACAGTGAAAAAGAGAGAGACAGAGAGAAAGGTCTTCCTTCCATTGGTTCATAGTTGGCAAATATTTTCTCTCATTCTGTCAGTTGCCCCTTCACTTGGTTGAGTGTTTCATTTGCAGTGCAGAAGCTTCTTAGCTTGATGTAATCCCCTTCATCCTTTTTTGTTCTTATTGCCTATGTTTCTGAGGTCTTTTCCAAATAGTTTTTACCTATGCCAATGTCTTACAGTTTCCGTGATATTCTTCCCTAGTAATTTGATGGTATCAGGTTGCAAATTTAGCTCTTCTATCCGTTTTGAGTTTCATATAAGATGTAAGGCAGGGGTCTTCTTTCATGTGTATATTCAAGGGTAGTCAAGATACTAACGTTTCTCCAGGGATTCATTTCAGTTTATTTGTCAAAGATTAGTCACCTATAGTTGTCTGGATTAATTTCTGGGGTTTCTATTCTGTTCCATTGGACTACACATCTATTTTTTATGCCAATATGAGGCTGTTTTGATTGTAACTACCCTGTAGTGTGTCTTGAAGTCTGCTATCATGATTTCTCTGACTTTGTGATTCTTCTTCTTCTTCTTTTTTTTTTTTGATAGGCAGAGTGGACAGTGAGAGAGAGAGAGACAGAGAGAAAGGTCTTCCTTTTTGCCCTTGGTTCACCCTCCAATGCCTGCCACGGCCGGTGCATCACGTTGATCCGAAGCCAGGAGCCAGGTGCTTCTTCTGGTCTCCCATGCGGGTGCAGGACCCAAGGACTTGGGCCATCCTCCACTGCACTCCTGGGCCATAGCAGAGAGCTGGCCTGGAAGAGGGGCAATCGAGACAGAATCCGGCACCCCGACCGGGACTAGAACCCGGTGTGCCAGCGCTGCAAGGCGGAGGTTTATCCTAATGAGCTGTGGCTCCGGCTGTGTTTCTTCCTTATGATTGCTTTAGCAATATGATCTCTTGTCTTTCCATATGAATTTTAACATCTTTTTTTTTTTTTTTTAGATCTGAGAAAACTTTTTCTTGCTATTTTTTTGGGGATCACATTGAATCTGAATTGCTTTAGGTGGTATGGCCATTTTAATGATATTAATTCTTCCAAACCATGAACATGGAAGATTTTTTCCATTTTTATTTTTTTAATGTTTGATAATTTTGATTGGAGATATTTCACATCCTTTGTTAAATTTATTCAAAGCTATTTAAGTAGCTATTTGAAATTTGTAGCTATTGTGAGTGATACTAATCTTAGAATTTCTTCTCAGCAATGGCACTATCTGTGTATACAAAGGTTATCAATTTTTATGTGTTGATTTTGTATCCTGCAACTTTATCAAACTCTTTTATGAGTTCCAATAGTCTACCAGTGTATTCTTTAGGGTCCCCTATATATAGAATCATATCATCTGCAAACAGGGATAATTTGACTTTACCATTCTATTTTGTATCATTTTGATTTCTTTTTCTTGCTTAATGGCTCTGGTTAAACCTTCCAGAACCATGTTAAATATCAATTATGAAAGTCAGCATTCATGTCTGGCTCTGAATTTTGGTGGAAATGCTTCCAACTTTTCCCCATTCAATAAGATGCTGGCAGTGTGTTTGCCATATATTGCTTTGATAATGTTGAAGGATGTTCCCTCTAAACCCAATTTGCTTAAGTTTTTATCATGGAAGGTTGTTGTATATTATCCAGTGCTTTCTCTGCGTCCATTGAGATAATTATATGGTTATTATTTTCAGTTTGTTAATGTGATATATTACATTTACTGATTTGTATACATTGAACCATACCTACATAAGAGGGAAAAAATGCACATGGTGATGGTAAATGATCTTTCTAATGTGTTTTGGGACTCTATTCACTATTATTTTACTAAGGGTTTTTGCATCTATGTATATCAGGGATATTGGTCTATAGTTCTCTTTCTTTTTTGTATCTTTTAATGATTTCAGAATTAAGGTTATTCTGGCTTCATAGAAGTAATTTAGGAGGATTCCCTCCTTTTCAATTGTTTTGAATACTTTGAGAAGATTTAGAAAATTAGGAAATTAAAAAGTTTGGTATAATTCATCAGTGAAGCCATCTGACACTTGGCCTCTCTTTGTTGGGAGGGTCTTATTGTTGATTCAATCTCTGTCTTGCTATTGTTGTTGTTAGGTTTTCTATGTCCTCATGACTCAATTTTGGTAGATAGTATATGTCCAGAAATCTATCCAGTTCTTCTAGCTTTTCTAATTTGTTGACATACAACTGCTAAGATATGAAAGATATCTACAAAAAAATTATAAAACTTTAAAGAAAGAAATAGAAAAATAAAGGAGTGAAATGGACATTGTCAAACGTGATTATTGTTTTTAGCCCTTGTTTATATCTCTGTTGAACTGTGTTCTTCATAAATTTTACTTGTCAAATATTATGATTAGTGGTATGTTAAGCCCATGATGTACAGTACACTGAAATTTTGTTTTGACAAATATCATAGAAAGAAAAGAAAGGAAAGGATGGGGATTGAGTGAGGGAGAGAGGCAGGAAAGTATGATCATCTTGGAATTATAATTGTGTCTATGAAATATGTGAAACCTGTTCTCTTTATATTAGTATTTTTTTTTTAAAAAGGAGTAATTTTTCAAATTTCCTGAAAGTACTTGCCAAAAGGCCTATTGACATTCCACCTTAATTTTTTAATAAAGACTTTAATGCACAAAAATTGAGAAGGATGAAAACCCAACTTTCTCCCTACTTTCACTGTCTATGATCCCATGAATGGCATACGCCAAAAAAAAAAAAAAATGGCTATGGATTCTATTTGAATAATAATAACCCCTTTTATTTATTTATTTAAATGTGCTCTAAACAAAGTTATCTTAATTTAAGTATTCAGTACCTGTGACTTAAAGAATTCTCATTTCAGTTACTTTCCCTGGAATTTAAAATCTCCGGTAATGCACAATTTCGAAATATTCCTAATGTAACTTGATTTAAATGATGGATCATTAGTAAACGAGGTTATAATTTATGATAATATATTTTACAGCCTTAAATGTAGTTTCAATGATCTGCAATATGAAAGCCCAGAGAAAAATCACAGCTGGACATGTTCATGAGCAATAGATGGCTAAATGGCTTTCAGTCACATTCATATGTTTAGTGTTGAAATTAGGTTCTATGTGGAGTTGGTTGGCAATATATTGTCCATTTGGGCAGATGCAGATTATCCTTTAGAACTAATATTCCTTCTTTCATTATTGCCTTTGAAAGGCCCAAACAGTTCTAGTTATATAAGTACTTAGATTGTTTCTACATTGAGCTGATTCATTATGTTGTCTCATGCTTTTTTCAGATAAGACTTCTACCTGCTTTCATATAATGGAAACCTGTTCTATGTTATTTGTGAAAGCAAGAAAGCAGAGGAAGAAGAGAGGTAGAAGAAGGATAGGGATGGGGCTAAATGTGAATGAGAATGTCATAAATAAAGCATATGGCACATCCTGAAACACCTAGGAGGGTTGTAGTTTGAAGGGCTCTCAAATATTAGTGACACAAGAAATGTCTTTGAGAATATCTTCATCTTATATATGCTTTTTTTTGTAGTGCTTCATTATTCATATATTATGAACTGTTCATAGGACTTGGCTTAGATCCTCTCCTTCAGGCACTTTGGTCTCCAGTGACCTGTTAAAATGGTCTTAGCACATTCACAAGGCTTTTCATTACAGTCCAGCCTGTTTGTAAAAACAATCCATCAATATCATGTTCAGATGACAGTCTATGTAGAACCTGCCTTTGCTTAACCAGCCTATCTATGGCTGAGAGCATAGAATTTTACCCAGGAATGACATCTTGAATAAGTTTGGGTTGGGGTATATTGCATTCTTCTTCAAGACTATTTTTTTCTCTTCATACATTTCCTTGCTTTTACAAGGCTATAAAAATAGGAACACATTTTTTTTCCTTTGAAATGATGTTGGCCTTAGTTTTGCTCTTCTCTGGGGCACAAGATAATTAAATCTGCATGCAACGAAGGAAATATTTACAAAGCTATGATTTTGATGTCATATGGTATATTCACCCTCAATATCTATGACAGTCCATCTGACTTCTACTTGTTGACATCAGCTGAATTATCTGGGCTGACGTTTATGGGGACTATCATTTACAAGACTTTATGGTTGTCTCCCAAAATAATATGCAAAAGAGTTCTCTGAAAGGTAGCTTAACAATTGTTACCCACATTCTGACTGATTCCTATACTTGCAGGAGAAGACATGACTAATTAGATTGAGTTAAAAATAGCCCCAAAAGCTGTCAGTGACAGATATGCATTACATGTACTAGTTCTGGTCCAGATGCTAGACATACAGCACACCCTTCTCCCTTTAGCAGCCCTTAATTGAGCTTCCAGTTGATTTTGTGTGTAGTTTTGAAAAGTTTTAGTGGTTCCAAAAAGTGGTGACTCATTTTTTATTATTTTTAACATTACTACTCCATTAGTAATCTTTTCCTCTCCCAGGGTGGGCCTTAGCTGACAGTTAGAATATGCCTTTTCCCTAGATGTGAGGCTGTTGAAAAGGATCCCTCCACTTCCTCTCTGCCTTCAGCACTCTTCAGTGTGTGCCCTGAATCAGCTTACATTACCAAAAGTCAAAATGCAAACAGATTCAGAGAAGTATTTCATTTTCCAAGAAATCAATAGGAAGAGAAAATCCAGGAAGAGTATAAGATGTTGTTTATTATACATCTTTGCGGTCCTCAGTAATCCCAACCTCTTGTTCTAGAGGGAAGATGGATGCAAGCAGATTACTTACTTGTCAAACCTAGAAAGAATATCACCCTTAGATATTTCCTGTGGAATGTCAGAGGATACCTTACTCACTGTAATTGCATCTAAGTTTTGTGAATTTATATATCAAGTTTATATTATATACACTTAGAATTTATCTTCTTAATCCACTCAACAACTCAATGAGGAATGAGCTATTATTATCCCCATTCTACGCCTTTTGAAACTGAGGCACAAGATTATTTTTCCAAAACACTCAGAAAGCAAGAACATAACAGAAATAGGATTCTAGACTATTTTTGTCTTCCCATAAACGTCTACGGTCTTAAATGCTTTTATTGTATTACATTCCTATAATCACAAAGTTGGAAAGAGCTATGATAAAAACATCACTTCATGATTGATTCAAGAAAGACCTAGTTAGATAATGCTTATCCTTTATTATTTAGTGACAGAAACAGGACTCCAGACCATAGTTCTTCTAATTCTTAGTCCCCAATCTGGGCACTGAACCCTCCAGTGATCATAGCAGCACTTTGAATAAATCATCCTATGAAAATATATTGTCCTGGGGGCCGGCGCTGTAGTGCAGAAGGTTAACGCCCTGGCCTGAAGCACCGGCATCCCATTGGGTGCTGGTTCCTGTCCTGGCTGCTCCACTTCTGATCCAGCTCTCTGCTATGGCCTGGGAAAGCAGTAGAAGAAGGCGCAAGTCCTTGGGCCCCTGCACCCATGTGGGAGACCCAGAAGAAGCTCCTGGCTCCTAGCTTTGGATGGGCACAGCTCCAGCCATTGTGGCCAATTGGGGAGTGAACCATCGGACAGAAGACCTCTCTCTCTCTCTCTCATTCTCTCTCTCTCTCTCTCTCTCTGCCTATCTCTCTCCTATCTCCGTGTAACTCTTTCAAATAAATAAATAAATCTTAAAAAAAAAAGAAAATATATTGTCCTGATTACTTTTCACGTGTTATATGTGTTTACCTAACACAACAACTAATAGGAATTCACCATGTCCCGCATATTAACATGCAAAATTCTTACATTCAATCATATAAAATGCTTAACCACACTTTCCTTGAGTGTGTCCTCCTATATCTCCACACAAACAATCCTCTCTGATCATATATATCCCTTCACTATCTTCTCTCTGAACATCCTATGTGTATGTTCCTTATACTTTAACCTTAGTTGTTCATATGCCCCCTTTTTCATTATGAGTGAGATATAGTTATGTACCAAAGGAGGTCACTGAGCTGATAGAGGTGGAGGAAGTTGTTTGATTTATTTAAATTGCAATGTCCTTAATATAAGCAGCATTTAAAGAGATCATGAGATTAGGAATGAGAGACTTGATGCCCAAATCTCATACTGAAAAGTGTTAGTTAAGCACTGCTTTTACTTCTCTAAACAGCAGCTTCCTGAAACTTTGGGGTAATAATAACCAGTTCACTGAATTATAAGGTGCAAATGTGATGTTAGAGATGCATCCAAAGCTTAAAGCTTAGTAGACTCTAAAAATGTTACATTTCCTTTTCCTTTTTCATCCATGGAATCGCTGAAGAAATGTTTGTTATGAATCCCAAGATTTTTAATTCAAGCATTCACTGAGATAGAGAGCAGGCTGAATAAATAGATTTTTGTCTGATACTTAGAAGTACTGAAGGTCTTGTCAGGGATGTGGATTCGAAATGGAATGAAGCAACTTAGCAACAAGACCTCCTCTTTTCATAATTGCTCCCACAGTTATTGAAAAAGCACGCACACTAAACCATCCCCTTATGTTTTCCTAAAGAGCACCTCTGTAGTGCAGAGTGATCAGGAAAGAAGAGAGAAGCAGGCAAGGGAGTTACTTGATGAAAAGATAAATCTCTATTTGGCCTCTGACCAAAGGAAATCTGGGTTGTATTATTGAGATTCAGGCTCAAATGCTTATTTTAGACACCATCCACAGATACAGCTCCCTCAAATACACTATTCCATCAGATAATAGGAACTGGGTTTAGATTATAACCGAATTGTTTATGCTAGAGTCCAGAACTTTAACATTCATATGAGCTAAAAATTCTAAACTTCAGTGTTGGTATTTGACAGAAATATAGGAGGGAAGTATCTAAATCACCAAGCATTCAACTCCCATATTTTAAAGCTTTGAGTGATATATTTCCTTACACCTGCCTCTCAGCCAACAACAATAATAACAGCAATGAACTCTTACAGCCGTCTTATAGTGAGAACCATCACCCCTTTCATAAAGCAAAAACTGAGATTGAAGGCATGAACTGTGCTTTGTGGTTTCAGTGAATGGGCTGAATTGTGTCAAACACTAGAAAATGTGTTCTCTTTCTTTTCTGAATCAAAGCATCCTTCTGGTTATGATGATAATAATCTTAACTACAATCCTTGATTGACAATTTGACAACCACAGAGGAAAGACAAAGTTATAGCTGATGTTTTTCTATATGTTAAATCAATTTAAACTTCTACTTGAAAACTTCATATAAATTTCAATTTTCTCTGTGTAGAAGACAGCAATAGTAAGAAATCATTTCCTAAAGAATTCTTTCACCAATAATTTATAGAAGCTGTGGTGTCAATTAGCTATAGATAGGATAATAATAAAGATTGTATTATTTTGAAATAAAATTAATAAAGTGGAAAATTACGCCATATTCAACTCCAATCGGTCAGGTCATTAACAACATGTTTTATTGAGGATCAAAATGCTTGTTCAAAACTTTCTGGTGTATGTTGAGATCTAACTTCACTCATCCCAAATTTGAGCATCTATCCAGATAGGCTAGATTTTGTGTGGTAGCAACTTCAATACTCCTGTATTCTGACATAATAAATAGATTTTCCATTTAGTCTTCATGAACAAAACAGATCAGGAGGATTTGTTTCATAACAGCTCCTCAAGAACCCCATCTGACAGACGCTTCTTCAAAACATGTACTACCACAATCATTCTGGTAAGTGAGCAGGAACATGCCACATCACATATTGACTCTTGAAACTTCCACCTGGAGGAGACATTCAAAATTTCTGCTCACATTAAACCAGCCCAGGGAAATCTCATTCATAATGCTTAATCACAGAAGGTGGGGTAGTATAATCATTTGCCTAAGGAGGCTATCTGAATTGTATATGAATAGCTGTAACACCCACAAAAGGAAGTATTCTGTATTCACTAACCTGGTACCATTTCCTCTTCCCCTAATACAGAGAGATAAGGACAGACATCTACTTCAAAAGAAGTGAAGCTCAGGGTTAGTGTTTTGGTGTAATGCGTAAAGCCACCACCTGTGATGCTGGCATCCCATATTGGCACCAGTTAATGTACCAGCTGTTCCACTTCTGATCCAGGTCCCTGCTAATGTCCTGAGAAACTAGCAGAGAATGACCCAAATACTTTGGTCCCTGCTACACAAGTAGGAAACTTGGATGAAGCTCCTGGCTTTGGCCTGACCCAGCCATGGCTGTTGAAGCCATTTGGGAGGTGACCCAGCAGATGGAAGATTCTCATTCATTTCATTCTCTCTCTCTCTCTCTCTCTCTCTGTCTGTCTCTCTCTCCCCCTCCTCCCTCTCTCTCTACCCTCATCTTTTCCCCCCTCCCTCTTTCTCTCTCTGTAACTTTGACTTTTAAATAATGAAAGTGAACTTTGTTCCAGACCATTGATGATTGATTTTCTACTTTTTTCAAGATGCTATGCTTAATTTGCCATGCCTGTGATATGAACTTGTTTCACCTGTTAGACCAAGCTCTCTCTCAGCGAAAGCAATTAAATTTTAGGTATTGAGAGAGATTTTTGAAGTCCTATTTTTCAGAAGATGCTTGTTAAATGTCAGTCACTTAGAGTCTTCATGAATTCTCTCATGCCATCCTCTGAACTTCATTTTACCTGGCTTGCAAGCAATGGGGTAAAGCATGATGTCTAGAATTACTTCTCAAATTCGAGGATTGCTTCTTTGTGTCAATTTTTGGTGTACATTCTCTTATCTTTCATGAAAATGATGAAGGTAAGACCCGGTGAGAATTACTTAAGCTTTGCAAGGAGCAATACCTGGAATAATTTTCCAAATTAAAGTAGAGCAAATAGGGTTTTTTTATTGTAAAATTTACCCTCTTGTTAAATGAGAGGAAAGTTTTGTTAAAAGATAAGATTCATCATAGATTAAAAAAAGATATGTAAGTCAATTTGGGTGCTAACAACAGACATAGATGGAGGTAGCTGAATATAGATAAAGATTTGAATATATAATTATACCTAGAGAAGTATCTAAAGGTACATTTAATATTTGTAACTTTGTACTTTTAAAAATATTTCAAAAGAAATAACCATTTATGATCTGTACCTCAGATAATTATGATTTTTTTTGTTTATACTTCATATTTTAGGTTATGTTGTCTTCTGGTTCTTAGGAACCTTTATGTTGGGAACAGAGAATAACAACATTTAATTGCTAAAAATTAACACCAAATAATGAAGTGAGAGTTAATGGCAATATAAAAAGCATCCCTGTGAGAAGCTTCTGTTTCTGTTCTTCCCAACATAATATTGAATGTCATGTAATAGTTTTACCCCTACTCTCAAACATATGTGATTATGTGACAATGACATATTCTATATTTAAGGTAGTCATCTTGCCTTTGGATGCAATCCAAGACAACTTTGAATTTTTCTAAACCTTTATACAGCTTTTAGCAAGACACTAAAAGACTGATACTAAGATGGTATCATTCTAGAAGTACTTGAAATATTCTATACCATTTAAGAGTCATCACATTTACCCCACAAAAGAAATGAATTCATCAAAGGAAATATGCACCAAAGACAATGCTTGCAAATTAATATTATTCCAAAACTATCACCCCCAAATCCAGAATATAATTCCTATGAGATAGAGCCACAGGTGTAGATTTTTCTTTCCTAGAAGAGATTAACTTTGCTCCTTTTCCTATCTAAAGTACACATTAATAATCACAGGGAAAATACAAAAGTGAGCTTCTCAGGTTTGGGTAAACCTTTGGAAGTGGTGGGAAAATTGGAGGTGTGTAGGGGCAGAATAGGCTTGCCTTAGCTCCCTGCTCTGGTATCTTAAAAGAAGAAGTGAACTGGAGTATGAGTATATGCTTACTGTGCATCCTTTTGCTTAACTGGGCTAGGATGAACCAACTGGGATGGTGGGGTGGCTGAAATGTGGATACAGGATGCATATGCTGTGTTTATTCTGCATTTCTTTTTTTTAACTTTTATTTAATAAATATAAATTTCCAAAGTACAGCTTTTGGATTACAGTGGCTTCCCCCACCCCATAACCTGCATTTCTTAATAGTTATATGATGAACCTTTATGTTTTACAGAAGCCGGAATGTAATGTCTATGTTACAAATGCATGCATGATCAAGAATGACTTCTACATTGTACACACAGAACTTTGTCAGTGCCCACATTGTGGCACAGCAGTTGAAGCCAGGCCTACAACACCAGCTTTTTGGGTACCAGTTCAAGTCCTGGCAGTTCCACTTCCTATGCTAATAAGCCTGGGAAAGCAGCAGAAGATAGCCTACATATTTGGGCCCCTGCACCCACATGGGAGATCTAGATGAAGCTCATGACTCCTGGCTTGGCGTACTCCACCTGTGGTCACTGTGACCATTTGAGAAATAAACCAGCAGATAAAAGATCTCTCTCTCTCTCTCCCTGTCTTTCAAATAATAAATCTTTAAAAAATAATACTTTGTCGTAATTTGTTTTATATTTATAAAGTGAGATTAGATATGGTAACTGCACACATTAAATCCTAGAACATAGTAAAAACTTAATAAGCAATTGTCATATTAGTTAATAAGTTAAAATACCTACTATAACTTGGTCTAATACTAAACATGACTAAGAAACTTTCTGAAGATTCCACAGAGTTTCATAATACTAAGAAATTTGTAAATTATCCATGATTTTTCATTCTTCTCTTCTTTTATTTACTACATTTATGTTTATTCTTACACAACTTCATACAAATGTGCCATCCAGAATAGATTTGTCTGCACTTGTTTTTTTTTAACTCATTTAATAAATATAAATTTCCAAAGTACAGCTGTTGGATTACAGTGGCTTTTTACCCCCATAACCTTCCTCCCACCCGCAACTATCCCATCTCCCGCTTTCTCTCCCATCCCATTCACATCAAGATTCATTTTCAATTATCTTTATATACAGAAGATCAATTTAGTATATACTAAGTAAAGATTTCAACAGTTTACACCCACACAGAAGCACAAAGTGTAAAGTGCTGTTTGACTTATACCGTTAATTCACATAGTACAACACAGTAAGGACAGAGATCCTACATGGGGAGTAAGTGCACAGTGACTCCTGTTGTTGATTTAATAATTGACATCCTTGTTTTTGGTGTCAGTAATCAACCTAGGCTCTTGTCATGAGTTGCCAAGCCTATGGAATCCTTTTGAGCTCACCAACTCGGATCTTATTTAGACAAGGTCATAGTCAAAGTGAAAGTTGTCTCCTCCATTCAGAGAAAGGTACCTCCTTCTTTGATGCCCCGTTCTTTCCAATGGGATCTAACTCACAGAGATCTACCGTTTAGGTTTTTTTCTTTTTTCCCCAGAGGATCTTGGTTTTCCACGCCTGAAATATTCTCATGGGCTTTTTATTTATTTATTTATTTATTTTTGACAGGCAGAGTGGATAATGAGAGAGAGAAACAGAGAGAAAGGTCTTCCTTTTTGCCCTTGGTTGACCCTCCAATGGCCGCCACGGCTGGCGCACTGCGGCCAGCACACCACGCTGATCTGATGGCAGGAGCCAGGTGCTTCTCCTGGTCTCCCATGGGGTGCAGGGCCCAAGCACTTGGGCCATCCTCCACTGCACTCCCTGGCCACAGCAGAGAGCTGGCCTGGAAGAGGGGCAACCGGGACAGAATCCGGCGCCCCGACTGGGACTAGAACCCGGTGTGCCGGCGCCACAAGGTGGAGGATTAGCCTATTGAGCCGCGGCGCCGGCACTTATGGGCTTTTTAGCCAGATCCTAATGCCTTAAGGTCTGATTCTGAGGCCAGAGTGCTGTTTAGGCCTTTTGCCATTCTATGAATCTGCTGTGTACCCTTCTTCCCATGTTGGATTGTTCTCTCCTTTTTAATTCTATCAGTTAGTATTAGCAGACACTAGTCTTCTTTATATGATCCCTTTGATACTTAATCCTATTATTATGATCAATTATGAACGGAAACTGATCATTTTGACTAGTGAGATGGCATTGGTACATGCCACCTTGATGGTATTGAATTGGAATCCCCTGGCACGTTTCTAACTCTACCATTTGGGGCAAGTCCGATTGAGCATGTGCTGAACTATTCATCTCCTCCCTCTCTTATTCCTACTCTTATATTTAACAGGGATCACTTTTCCGTAAAATTAAAACACCTAAGAATAATTGTGTGTTAATTACAGACTTCAACCAGTAGTATTAAGTAGAACAAAAAAATTCTAAAAGGGATAAAGTATTAAGTTGTTCCTCGACAGTCAGGACAAGGGCTGTTCAAGTCACTGTTTCTCATAGTGTCCATTTCACTTCAACAGCTTTCCTTTTTGGTGAAGGTTAGTTGTCACCGATAAGGGAGAACATATGATGTTTGTCCCTTTGGGACTGGCTTTTTTTCGCTTAGAATGATGTTTTCCAGATTCCTCCATTTTGTTGCAAATGACCGGATTTCACTCTTTTTGACTGCTGTATAGTATTCTATAGAGTATATATCCCAAAATTTCTTTATCCAGTCTGCTGTTGATGGGCATTTAGGTTGATTCCAGGTCTTAGCTATTGTGAATCGAGCTGCAATAAACATTAAGGTGCAGAGAGCTTTTTATTTGCCAATTTAATTTCCTTTGGGTAAATTCCAAGGAGTGGGATGGCTGGGTTGTATGGTAGGGTTATATTCAGGTTTCTGAGGAATCTCCAAACTGACTTCCATAGTGGCTTAACCACTATGCATTCCCACCAACAGTGGGTTAGTGTCCCTTTTTCCACACATCCTCGCCAGCATCTGTTGTTGGTAGATTTCTGTATGTGAGCCATTCTAACTGAGGCGAAGAGAAACCTCATTGTGGTTTTGATTTGCATTTCCCTGATTGCTAGTGATCCTGAACATTTTTTCATGTGTCTGTTGGCCATGTGGATTTCCTCTTTTGAAAAATGTCTATTGAGGTCTTTGGCCCATCTCTTAAATGGGTTGTTTGTTTTATTGTTGTGGAGTTTCTTAATCTCTTTTAGATTCTGGTTATTAATCCTTTATCGGTTGCATAGTTTGAAAATATTTTTTTCTATTGTGTTGGTTGCCTATTCACTTTCCTGAGTGTGTTTTTGCAGTACAGAAACTTCTCAAATTGATGTAACCCAATTGTTAATTTTGGCTTTGACTGCCTGTGCCTCCGGGGTCTTTTCCAAGAAGTCTTTGCCTGTGCCAATGTCTTGCAGGGTTTATCCAATGTTCTGTAATAATTTGATGGTGTCGGTTCATAGATTTAAGTCTTTAATCCATGTTGAATGGATTTTTGTGTAAAGTGTAACGTAGGGGTCTTGCTTCATGCTTCTGCACTTGGAAATCCAGTTTTCCCAGCACCATTTGTTGAATAGAATGTCCTTGCTCCAGGAATTGGTTTTGGATCCTTGATCAAATATAAGTTGGCTGTAGATGGATTGATTTCTGGTGTTTCTATTCTGTTCCATTGGTCTATCCATCTATTTCTGTACCAGTACCATGCTGTTTTGATTACAACTTCCCTTTAATATGTCCTGAAATCTGGTATTGTGATGCCTCTGGCTTTGTTTTGTTGTACAGGATTGATTTAGCTATTCGAGGTCTCCTGTGTCTCCATATGAATTTCAGCATCATTTTTTCCCATATTTGAGAAGAATGTCTTTGGTATTTTGATTGGTATCGCATTGAATCTATAAATTGCTTTTGGGAGAAAGGACATTTTGATGATATTGATTCTTCCAATCCATGAGCATGGAAGATTTTTCCATTTCTTGGTATCCTCTTCTATTTCTTTCTTTAAGAGTTTATAATTCTAATCATAGAGATATTTAACATCCTTGGTTAAGTTTATTCCAATGTATTTGATTCTTTTTGTAGCTATTGTTAATGGGATTGATCTTAGAAGTTCTTTCTCAGCCTTGGCATTGCCTGTGTATAAAAAGGTTGTTGACTTTTGTGCATTGATTTTAAGTCCTGCTACTTTGTCAA
Organism: Oryctolagus cuniculus; assembly: GCF_964237555.1. Classification (NCBI taxonomy): domain Eukaryota; kingdom Metazoa; phylum Chordata; class Mammalia; order Lagomorpha; family Leporidae; genus Oryctolagus; species Oryctolagus cuniculus. The sequence continues at coordinate 88,302,787 of NC_091438.1, forward strand.
ACTCTTCTATCAGTTCCAATAGTCTTAGTAGAGTTCTTTGGGTCCCCTAAGTAAAGAATCATATCATCTGCAAAGAGAGATAGTTTGACTTCTTCCTTCTCAATTTGTATCCCTTTAATTTCTTTTTCTTGCCTAATGGCTCTGGCTAAAACTTCCAGAACTATATTGAATAGCAGTGTTGAGAGTGGGCATCCCTGTCTGGTACCAGATCTCAGTGGAAATGCTTCCAACTTTTTCCCATTCAATAGGATGCTGGTTGTGGGTTTTTCATAAATTGTTTGATTGTATTGAGGAATGTTCCTTCTATACCCAATTTGCTTAGAGTTTTCATCAGGAAAGTGTGTTGTAATTTATCAAATGCTTTCCCTGTGTCTATTGAGATAATCATATGGTTTTTCTTCTGCAGTCTGTTAATGTGGTGTATCACATTGATTGTTTTGCAAACATTGAACCATCCCTGCATACCAGGGGTAAATCCCACTCGGTCTGGGTGGATGATCTTTCTGATGTGTTGTTGTATTCTATTGGCGAGAATTTTATTGAGGATTTTTGCATCTATGTTCATCAGGGATATTGGTCTGTAATTCTCTTTCAGTGCTGCATCTTTTTCAGGCTTAGGAATTAAGGTAATGCTGGCATCATTTGGGAGGACTCCCTCCTTTTTTGCAATTGTTCTGAATAGTTTGAGGAGAATTGGAGTTAGTTATTCTTTAAATGTCTGGTAAATTCAGCAGTGAATCCATCCGGTCCTGGGCTTTCTTTGTTGGGAGGGCCTTTATTACTGTTTCAATTTCTGTCTCAGTTATGGGTCTGTTTAGGTTTTCTATGTCTTCCTGGTTCAAGTTAGGTAGGTTGCATATGTCCAGAAATCTATCCATTTCTGATAGATTTCCCTGTTTGCTAGCATATAACTCTTTGTAGTAATTTCTGATGATTCTTTTTATTTCTGTAGTGTCTATTGTTACATTCCCTTTTTTATCTCTGATTTTATTGATTTGGGTCTTTTCTCTTCTTTTTTTAGTTAGTTGGGCCAATGGTGTGTCAATTTTGTTTATTTTTTCAAAAACCCAGCTCTTTGGCTGATTTTTTGTAATGTTTTTTTGGATTCAATCCTTTTGATTTCTTCTCTGATTTTAATTATTTCTCTTCTACTAGTTTTGGGTCTTGTTTGCTGCAGTTTTTCTCGATCCTTGAGATGCATTGAAAGCTCACTTATTTGGCGCCTTTCCAGTTTCTTGATGTAGGCACCTATTGATATAAACTTTCCTCTTACTACTGCTTTTGCTGTATCCCATAAGTTTTGGTATGTTGTGCTGTTATCCTCATTTACTTCCAGAAAGCTTTTGATTTCTCTTTTGATTTCTTCTATGACCCACTGTTCATTCAGGAGCAAGTTGTTCAGTCTCCATGTGTTTGCATATGCTCTAGGGGTTCCTGAGTTGCTAACTTCCAGCTTCATTCCACTGTGGTCTGAGAAGCTGCATGGTATGATTCCATTTCTTTTGAATTTGCTGAGACTTGCTTTATGGCTTAGTATATGGTCAATCCTAGAGCAGGTTCCATGCACTGCTGAGAAGAATATTAGTTCTTTAAGTGTAGAATGAAAAGTTCTGTAGATATCTGTTAGATCCATTTGGGCTATATTGTCAATTAAATCTGCTGTTTCCTTGTTGTTCTCTCCAGTTGATCTGTCTATTTCTGACAGTGGAGTATTAAATTCCCCCAATACTATTGTATTGGAGTCTTAGTCTCCCTTTAAGTCCCTTAACATATCTTTTAAATAAACTGGTGCCCTGTAATTAAGTGCATATACATTTATAATAGTTACATCTTCCTGTTGAAGTGATCCCTTAATCATTATATAGTGCACTTCTTTGTCTCTCTTAACATTTTTTGTGTTAAAGTTTATTTTGTCTGATATTAAGATGGCTATGCCATCTCTTTTTTGGTTTCTGTTGGCATGGAATATCTTCTCTTTCGTTTGAGGTCCAAGAGGTGACGTTTATGTATAAGCTTTTTGATACCATGCCAGCCTTTTTGATGTAAGTGCCTATACATCTGTCAGCATATAGTTGGATAATACGCTGAGAAGTATAGTAACAGTAACTCAAGCTGCGGTGTAAACACTAAGTGATTAAAGGGAATGTCAATTTTTCACACTTTTTAAGAATAGCTCCCATGTTTAATTCATTGCTGATATTCATTCTATAAACTTAAGTTACAAGTGATACTCAGAGATTAAAACTTTTTAAATTCTGGCAGTTTTATATTCTAATTTCAAAATATGGCAGATACATATTTGCTAAAATTTATGTTAGCCTTATTTGAGACAGCTGGTCCAACACAGAGTTTTTTTTGAACATTCTAAAATACTAGGCTTAATAAATTCTTTAACTACTTTTTTGCTTTTCATTAAATTACACTTGGAAGTGCTTGCTGATTAGCCACTTCACAAGAAAAGTGAAGTTAAAGTTATTAAAATATCTGCAATGCCTAAGAGGAAGTAGGTTATTTAGAAAAATAACAAAAACTTAATTGCTTGTAATTTTACTCATTGAATGTTGCCCTTCTATCCACCATGCCCCTTCCTGCAATAATAACATAAATACAAAGAATATGTGTACGTAAAGAATTTTGTTTCTTGTTCTTGCATATTTTTAGAAATGCTAATAGTCCACATGCTCATGCAGTTTTAAGTGTTCTGAGAAAATGTGCTTAAAATTAATTTTACAATGTAGCATATAGCATGTCCCTATTCTTTGGCATGTTTAGACATGAGAGGGTTTATATACATACCAACATGTAATACTACTTTAAAACAAATTAGAACAGAAAAAAGTAAGTTTTTGATTCACAAAATGCAATCTTGCTATAATGACTCAGAAAATATTTAAAGACTGAAATGCCATGTTGTCAATATTATGAACATAATTTATCTCCCTTACTACAGCTCTCTGAGATTCCAAATGAATAGCACACTCAGTTAATCAACTATAACATCATTTCTTCCAGAAATTATAATTTAGAGCAGTATGATTCTCAAAATGTGGTTTTCCAGAGCAGCAGAATCAATGTCAGAAGGGAACTTTCCCCAGACCTATGGCATCAGAAGTTTGGGGTGGGCCCAGCAATCTGTGTTCATCAAGCCTTCCAGGTGATTCTGATGCAGCTGAATTTGAGACTACTTACTGAGTGATTCACTGTGGATTATGCCTACATGAGCTTATAACCTTGATCCTCTGCGTTATTGACTATAGGGTAACAATTTCAGGTATTGGATAGCCCTTGTAAAATAAGCAGCCATGAAATTGGAAATTTGGAAGGAGAAATCCTGTCTCCACTGAGATTAGTAGATTGTTCCAAGACCTGAAGAACCTCATGAGGACTGTAGCTGTAGAATAAAACTTTCATGAACATGTAACTACCAAACAATCCTTTCACCTTGTTGTGGTGTAGTTTGAAGACATCTCCAGATGGATGGGAGTAATTCCAGGGCCTGGGTAGTTACAGATTTCCTAAACTGCCTAGGATGTTAATTTGGATTTCCGTTATCACTTTGGCATAGAATAAGTTGTGGAGAGAAATCTAAGTTTTTTTTTAAAAATTAGAACTGAGAACAACTCAAGGGATTATGAAGGACAATAATTAAGTATAGAGTAACCAGATAAAATAAAGAATCTGATGTTAAACAATAATTTTAGAAAAACCACAGATGATTTTTTAAATGTCCCATTAAATGAATGCATAGGGCATACTTACAATGAAAACAACATCTTTCACTCAAAATTCCAGTTGGAAACAATAGCCTATATTTGTATTCACTAGATAAAATTGAGTGTTTTAAGTGAATATTTACTATAGTAATTCTTCCAACAAGCTTTTGTTAGTACCATATTTATTGCATTTAATCAAAAGAGGTGTTTGAGGCTGTGTTGCTGGATGTATTAACAGTTTTTAATATCTTCTTTTATGAAATATCTTATCAATATGTGTGGTTTTTATCTTCACTTGGTAGTGGTAAACAAAGTGTTACTAATAAGTGTTTATGTATTGTATGTGAGTTACTTTCAATGATCAAACTGTGTTGTTATCTTATATAACTAAAATTATTACATGCATTTCTCTAATATATTACTGAAAGTAATAAATATAATTATGCTTTAAAAACACTATACTAACTCTGGAGGTCTAAGTTTAATATTTTCAGGATCATTGGTGAATAGCTATTAAGAATAAGGAGACCATTGCTTTGAACAATTATAGGAACACTTCCCATTTTTTACAATATTGTACAAGACAAAGCTCTTCCATAATCACTGTCTTTGATTTTCATAATTTCTATTTGTGAGGTTTACTGAAATACAATATATTACATAAATCTCATTTACAAATAAGGAAATTATTTTGAAGACATTTTAGAGACATATCTAAGATCATATTGTGGGAGAACTATTCTTAATAGATACGTCCAGTTAAAAAAAATCATGTGTGCTTGTCCTGAGAAGGGCACTCCACATCCTCTTATCTTTGAATCCATTTAGGCATTCTGAGTGGTGAAGAATTTACAAAAAATTAATACAATAAGTGAATGAACAATGACTTCTTATCATTTCTCCCCGTCTTCAGTAGGAAGTTAAAGCTTTATAGAATTGCGGGGACGTCAACAAACTCACTTTGGACCTGCACAGATGAGAAAGCATCAAGATCAGGGGAAAGGAACGAGACAAATCCCTGTATGCTGGAGGAAGAGCAGGAAACCATCCTGGCCCATAGCATTGGGGATTTCCACACCAGTGGCAGAGAGGCAACAAAGAACTCTCTTTCACTCAGGACTTGTTAAAGATACAAAGGAGACAAAAATCACTCTTATCGCTCTTTCTCATAAATCTTGAGGATTAAGTTGTTTTCTCCATAAATGCCAAGGTTTTTCTTCCCCTCCTCTACCCTCAAATTAGTATTTTCTGCTCCAAGAATAATCAGATCACTTTTGAAATCATCCCCTGTTTTTATGAAGACCATTTTTCAGAAGGATCATGTGCAAGTGGAGCAGGACTTGTTTGTAAAACTGAAAAAGATCCGTTATGACTTTTGGTATGTGCAGCCTGCTGTATTAGGACTTGGAGAGAAGTTTCCTTCACAATATAGTTATTATCATTATCCTTATAAGATCACAGGAATTACACAAGAGAATCTAGATAGCTTACCCACAATTAAGTTTAAATCACCTAGATTGCCTTTGGACTAGACGGACATCCAGAAAGTAAACTCATCGGACTTCCATAACATTACCAATAGGGAAAAGAAGGAAGATCCTTGCCCCCAAAATGACCAAGTTTAAAATAGATCTATGCAGTCCCATTCATCTTGATCATCACCCAGGAAATAGCCAAGGGTGGATAATGCTTTTCAAGGGCAGACCCACTGTACGGTATAACTATGTTCCTAAAGAAAAGGTGAGGAGAGAGAGGAGCGTCAGGAATCGTCTGAGCTAATTTTTGATGTGACTGTTTCAATGCTCAGGTTTACCAGATATCTGTGGATGGCCCAGAGCATGGAGACTCATTAAATACTTTGACAATCAACCCTCTTGAATAGATCACCAAACTGTAACTAGTTTAGAAAGCTGGAAGCATGATCAGATGAGCATCAAGGGACATGATCGTGTGGTAAGAGCTGGCTGATTGGACTGGAAGAGAAGCATGGTGACCTGAAAATATGTTGGCAGCAGTGAAGCACCACCACGGATATCCCTTAAAGTTGGAGAAAAGCCTGATAGAGTCAGTTACCCAGTAATGGGTACAGACCATGCTGCATTGTGAGGCCTCTCTTTCCATAAGAGAACAGGCTAATACAGCAGCAGTCACAGTTGCTGAAATGCATTTATAACTGCTGCATCAGAGACGTATAGAGTCTTTACATTGTTCCCAGTCTATAATGATAGCTGTGCTACTATGTTTGGTGGCATGATGGATCTGGGAATGATAGTAATTTGGGCATGTAGGCTTGAAGAAGTTTGTCAAAGAACAGCATCTTTTCATGGACATCTTCATGAGTTACTCATATAGTTTTATCTCTTGTTAATACTTATTCTGTAGATCAATGATCTAAAAATGAGTGTTTTTACTTGACAATCTCTAGTGTTCTATATCAGTTAGGTCATCGGCAACAAGTCAGTAAATAATAAAGCAGGTCATCAAAGGAATAGTAAGCAGAGATGTAACAATAACTGAGCTATGTTCACTGAGTGGAGAGTTTACATTCACTTTTTACTCTGACATTAAATTGGTCTGAATTCAGAATGGGCAATATTAGACTTCAACTTAGCTAAATCATCCACGAACTGACCCAGACTTTCGGGTACCTGTTTGAATCAGAGACTCCTTGGAACCATATTTTTTTTTTCATGCAGAATAGAGAATAAAATTTTATACAGCGGGAAAACTGACATTTTTTCTTGTAAAGCCAAGAAACCTTTGAGGTTAGAAGTGTTCTTAAATATGGCATTGACATTGGACAAGTGAGGTTTGTTGAGGCATTCTCATTGTTAGTTGCTCAGTTCAAATTGTTGTCACATAAATAGAAATATCCAGCAATGGGTCCAGTGTTCACTGTTAGTGTGAGCCCATGAGCAACTAAATAGTTGCTTCTCAGAATTGGTGGTAGCTGTGCCACAGATATGATGAGTCCAACCTTAAGAGTCCTCTTAGTGTAGGTTGAGCTCCTTTAATAGAGGCCAAGTCAAAGAAGCTTGCAGTACAAAGGTATCATTAAAAAGCTATGAGACCGGCTGCCGCCGCGGCTCACTAGGCTAATCCTCTGCCTTGCGGTGCCAGCACACCGGGTTCTAGTCCCAGTCAGGGCGCCGGATTCTGTCCCGGTTGCCCCTCTTCCAGGCCAGCTCTCTGCTGTGGCCAGGGAGTGCAGTGGAGGATGGCTCAAGTACTTGGGCCCTGCACCCCATGGGAGACCAAGAGAAGCACCTGGCTCCTGCCATCAGATCAGCACGGTGCACCGGCTGCAGAGCACTGTCCGCGGCAGCCATTGGAGGGTGAACCAATGGCAAAGGAAGACCTTTCTCTCTGTCTCTCTCTCTCACTGTCCACTCTGCCTGCAAAAAAAAAAAAAAAAAAAAAAAAAAAAGCTATGAGGCCTCAAATGTAGAGTCTGAGTGACAGATTCCAGATTCCAGTATTGTTTCTAACACATTCTGCTAGTCTGGGCCTCACTTGAAATATTCTGACTTGTGACTTTGCCAATTTAAGGCAACATGTAGAATGCCCGGAGCTGGTGATACTTTCCCTTATACCCAAGCAGTTTCATAAGGTGCTGGGCCTGGTTTTAGTGGTAGAATGCTGAAACAACATTTTTGTCCTGACTACTAGGGGATTGACATTATCCATCTGCTCATATAGTCTCAAAAAACTTCCCTTGGTGTCTCACATAATGCTTTCTTGTTCTAAATACTCTTCTTAGTATATTACTATCCAACATCCTTCATAGATAGCACAAAAGAAAGAACAATTAGTGACTGCTCACAAGAAATTCAGAAATGTAAGAGACCAATAGAGTTGCTTTTTAGTACTACACACTAAAAATGGTGAATTTCATTTCATGTAAATTATACCTGTCTTTCAAAAACCATTTAAGTTTTTATTCAAGAAACTGGAAGGATGGGAGAATGAGGCAATCTAGAAGTAGCTCCTTCCCATCTTCTTTTGCTTTCCCAGGAACATTAGCAGGCAGCTGGGTTAGAAATGGAGCAGCTGGGACTCAAATTGGCACCCAGATGGAATGCTGGTACTGCAGGTGGCAGTGCCACTAAGCCACAGCACAAGCCCCATCATGCAGATTCTTTTTTTTTTAACTTTTATTTAATGAATATAAATTTCCAAAGTACAGCTTATGGATTACAATGGCTTCCCTCCCATAATGTCCCTCCCACCCGCAACCCTCCCCTTTCCCACTCCCTCTCCCCTTCCATTCACATCAAGATTCATTTTCGTTTCTCTTTATCTACAGAAGATCAGTTTAGCATACATTAAGTAAATATTTCAACAGTTTAAACCCACACAGAAACATAAAGTGAAAAATACTGTTTGAGTACTAATTATAGCATTAAATCTCAATGTACAGCACACTAAGGACAAAGATCCTACATGAGGAGTAAGTGCACAGTGACTCCTGTTGTTGACTTAACAAATTGACACTCTTGTTTATGGCATCAGTAATCACCCTAGGCTCTTGTCATGAGCTGCCAAGGCTATGGAAGCCCCCTGAGTTCACGGACTCTGATCATTTTTAGACAAGGCCATGGTCAAAGTGGAAGTTCTTTCCTCCCTTCAGAGAAAGGTACCTCCTTCTTTGATGACCCGTTCTTTCCACTGGGATCTCACTTGCGGAGATCTTTCATTTAGGTTTTTTTTTTTTTTTTTTTCCCCCAGAGTGTCTTGGCTTTCCATGCCTGAAATACTCTCATGGGCTTTTCAGCCGGATCTGCATGCCTTAAGGGCTGATTCTGAGGCCAGAGTGTTGTTTAGGACATCTGCCATTCTATGAGTCTGCTGTGTGTCTCACTTCCCATGTTGGATCATTCTCTCCCTTTTTGATTCTATCAGCTAGTATTTGCAGACACTATTCTTGTTTATGTGATCCCTTTGGTTCTTAGTCCTATCATTATGATCAATTGTGAACAGAAATTGATCACTGGGACTAGTGAGATGGCATTGGTACATGCCACCTTGATGGGATTGAATTGGAATCCCCTGGTATGTTTCTAACTCTACCGTTTGAGGTAAGTCAGCTTGAGCATGTCCCGAATTGCACATCTCTTCCCTCTCTTATTCCCACTCTTATATTTAACAGTGATCACTTTTCAGTTAAGTTTCAGCACTTAAGAAGAATTGTGTATTGATTACAGTATTCAACCCAAAGTGCAGATTCTTAATGTGAAAGAACTCAACATTATGCCGTTTATGAAAACGTCTTTAGCACTAAATTTACTACTTTGTTTAATAAGGTCTGTGTACTTTGAGGAATGTATTAGAATGAATGAATACATTATAAACATCAGTTATCCTCAGAAAAATAAGGTGTATTGTTTTATATTTGTCAATAGTCCAAGGGATCTGATATAATCAGGAAGAAATATCTCAAAGTGTTTCATAGACGAAATAGAAGTTTTTGTCATTTGTTGCATGCTTTAAAACACAATTTTTTATATAAAACACAAATATATTATTCTAGGTCAATCTGTATTCAAAAGATTTCTGGACCCTTGGCCCAAAGTAATGGTTCTCAAGTCTGGTTACATATAAAAACAACCTAGGGAGTTTTAAAAAGTATGATACCAGCCTCCATGCCTACAGATTCTGATTTAATTGGTCTGGGGTGGGGCTCACACCTTGGTGTTTTTAAGAATTCCATAAGTTATTCCAGGGCTGCAGCCAGGATTGAGAACCCCTGGTCTATGCAATGTAATACGCTGCTCTGTAACTGTACGTCAGTTTCTTGATCTGTGAGAAGATTTTGACACAGAACCCTTAGTGTTCTTATATGAAAAATGAAAGCACACAAAACAATTTAAGGATTTCATGGCTGTGACTTTAAAATTCAGAATGAAAGGTGAAATTCAAAACATGCCATTAATTTTTTTTAGCAATTTTTTATTTTGGGTGTGGATATGGCAAATCAGAACCATCTGGATTATTTTTTCTAATTAAAATGGCCATGTTCCCCACCAGGAGAGTCTAATATTTGGAAAATATGTGAATGGGAAAGGGAGAAAACTGTACTTATTTAAAGTTCTCCAGGTGATTCTCACTGCTTCTCACGTACACCTACAGCTCCCCTATCTTTTGTGGAAAGTCACTAGTTTGTCTCTTTTGTGTCTGACTTACAAAGAGTTAGATGGATGTTACAAGGACCAGTGTAACAAGCCAGGAGTCTAACTTCATGTTATGTGACCAGGTTAGTTATTCAGGAAATCTCAAAATAACAAGTCCTACAAGTGGAATGCAATAGGTTGAGAAAGATACTACAAATCGGAGCAATTAAGGCACAGAAATATCCAAAGTTTTCTTACTCTAAAAATAATTTATTCTAGGAACAATGATAAACTTGTTCTCACTCTTGGAAATATAAAATGTACACAATGATAAAGAATGATCCTATTGTTAAATTCAAATTGTCCTACTCTAGAGCCTGCATTCCTTAATAGAGCTTTTGACTCTCAGAAAAAGTCACAAAATAAATTATATTACTTTTAAACTTTAAACAAAAGAAATTTTCCAATTTTCTTTCTTTGGTTTACATTATATGCATGCCATACTCAGACAGAGAAGTAGAAGGTGACCCCTTGGAGTCTTCTGACCCTTTGCTACTCTGAAGTGTGGTCCATGGACCAGCAGTATACTATCATGTTGGGACTTACCAGAAATGCAGACTCTCAGGCTCGATCCACCCTCCTCCAGCTGAATCAGAATCTACCTTTTAGCAATATCCTCAAGTGATTCCCATGGGCATAAAATTTAAGAAGTACTGCACTATCCTGTTGCTTTTAAGACAATCAACTAAAGTAGTGCCTGGAAAGAAGCAATAGTGCCTGTAAAAGTCTTTAAAACAGACACCAAAAAAATCCATTTTAACAGATTTCTTCAAAAACAAAAAACAGGCTGGTGCCGCGGCTCACTAGGCTAATCCTCCACCTTGCGGCGCCAGCACACTGGGTTCTAGTCCCGGTCGGGGCGCCGGATTCTGTCCCGGTTGCCCCTCTTTCAGGCCAGCTCTCTCCTGTGGCCAGGGAGGGCAGTGGAGGATGGTCCAAGTGCTTGGGCCCTGCACCCATGGGAGACTAGGATAAGTACCTGGCTCCTGCTATCGGATCAGCGCGGTGCACCGGCCACAGCGCGCCAGCCGCAGCAGCCATTGGAGGGTGAACCAATGGCAAAGGAAGACCTTTCTCTCTGTCTCTCTCACTGTCCACTCTGCCTGTCAAAAAAAAAAAAATAAAAATAAAAACAAAAACAAAAACAAGGGCTTTAACCATCTTAACTCTCACCTTAAACCATTCAACAAGATCCATGTAACATAACATGGGGAGTTTTTCATCTTTCTCTTTGAATACTGTAAATAGATGATAGAGCAGAAGTGAGCATGCTGGTGGTGTTGGTAGTAGTGGTATTATGTGTTTTGTTGTGATTCGTTTTATCTCAGTTTTCCATTTCTATTTCACAAAGTGAACACAACAGGCTGTAATTTGCTAACAAGCAGAAGGGCAAACTGCTCTGGGGGGAAAAAAGACAAAACAAAACTATAACCTCCACCTGTTCTTTTTATTTCAAATCCATGTTACACAACGCTGTTTGTCTAGATTTCAAACATCAAGCAGAATTGAGCAGAGGAGAATAGTCCAAACTTAACTTGTAACACCTTAACTTAATAATGGCCTTTCATTCTTCAGAATGAGAGCAAAAATCAAATCAATGATTTTCAAGCAGCCTCAATCTAAATAACAACAATAATAATGATAAAGCAACAACAATACTAACAAAACCATTTAAGACATTCTTTCCCATTGGCACATCTGAATTTTCTCTTTTATTAACACCTTTAGATCCTCTTTAGGTACAAATGCCCTGTGACCTCCACATGAGTAAGCTTTCATTTATTTTTGTAACCCACTCACATGATGAATATAATGAGTATAGCAATCTACACTGTGCGTTAAGACCTGCATTGAAAGTATTTTGAACCGAAGACCATTATATCATGTATATAACATTTTCACAAGCAAGCAGCTAGAGGGTTTTTCTTTTAACATAATGTGTATAACACAGAACTTTAAATTTTCCAATTTATATAATTTTGTTTGAATGGGTAATTATGTCACTAATAAACACCATACCTGAGAGTAACATGTAGAAGATGCTTGCAATAAAACCTTTGAGAATTGGTGCCAATATGTGGACCATGTATGATGTAAATGACTGGCCCTAATAAAGACCAGGCCTTATAAAGAATGCAGTGTGGATTTGCTTGACATACCTAGAAACAGGTCTGTGCTCTCAAAGTAACACCTTGTGCCAAAGCTTATAATATGAGATGCCTGGCTCAATGCCACTGTAGTAGACTCTACCGTTGCATTCCTTCTATGGCTATAGTTCACTCTCCTAATTTCCATGAACAAATGACCGAAAAATGAAAACTATGAAAAGAAAAATTAGAATAACATGTTTAATCAAATCACTGCTCTTTGTGTTTTGTTTTTGTTTTCATTTTATTACCTTCTTTTTACTTCTTCCACGGGAGCTCCTTTTCATTATGAGTTTAGATGAGAGAAAAAAATAGTCTGACTTTCATTAGACCCTAATTTAATGATTCTATTTTCCTAAGCTGGTTCCAGTCTGATTGTGATTTCATGGCCATATCAATGGTAGGAGAAATAGAAGTGCATGAAATGCTACACTCTTGGGAAACAGTAGGAGGTTAGGATGATTGCTATCATTGCAAAAGGAAACTTAAATGAAACTGGGATCTAAAATGTTACTGATCTAGAGCTTAAGGTATTGGTCAAAATTAGACTATTCAAAAAGGATTGGTGTTAAACTAGACAGATAAAGTTTAGACTACAATAAAAAAAAAACTAAGGAGAGAAAAAAATATTTCCAAAAGTGCCTAGCATAGCATGTAACACCTATTATTGATCAAATGAATGAACAAATCAATAAGAATTGCAGCAGTCTATCATTTTGCAATGGATTAGAGACAGCCAATTAGATAACCTAGAAAAACATGTGTTAATTTATAACTTAAATCCCAATTGTTTTGGCTAATAAAAATAAATTACAAGGGGCTGGCATTGTGGTGCAGAAGGTTAAGCCAATGCTTGCAACACCAGCATCCCATATCAGAGTGCTAGGTTGAGTACTGACTGCTCTGCTTCTGACACATCTTCCTATCACACAGTGTGGCAAAGCAGGAGATGATGAATGACCCAAGTACTTGGGACCCTGCCATGTATGTGAGAGTCTCAGCTCAGGGTTCTCGGCTTTGTCTTGGCCCAGCCCTGGCTGTTGTGGCCATTTGGGAAGTGATTCAGAAGATGGAAGATTCTCCTTCTCCCTCTTTTTTTTCCCTTTCCCTCCTTTGCTTTATCACCTTGTCCTTCAAATAAAATAAATAAATCTTTAAAGATAAATGAATTACTATCTAGAGAGTTATTTTCATTCATAAGTTACTATTCAGTAATGACACATTGAACCACATGCTAGTTGCAATATCCTCCTCTTTTAGAATCCCTGATACCATGGTTTCTTAATTTTTTACTTCACTGACCATCCTCGGTGTTCTTGACAAGCATCTTCTTTATCCTGTCATTAAACAGGAGAGGCACTTCGAAAAAATTTCAAGTTTTATCTTCAGCCCAATTTTTTTTCAGGAACTTGAGTTTTGTGGAGTCAAAATTTGACTTGTCTTACTAGCTTAGTGTCATATTGATGAACAGATATTAAATTTCACATATACAAAAGGACAATAAAATTAACTCTCAGTATCCCCTGTCTCAGAATGTGGAGGCATTGTACATCTAATTTTCTCCACTAAAAACCTGGGAGAAATGCTTGATTTCTGATTTTTCTTCTCTATTGCTATTAATAATTTCTGCTATTTGCAAGTGTGTAATCTATCTTCTATCTTTTCACTTTTCTCCACTTCTGTCTTCAATCCTAAACCCTCATCATCTTGGCTTGGTTATTGTAAAAGCCTCTCTATGTTCATATGACCAATCATTCTGTTTCCAATCCGTGCTTGCCACAGCAAAGAATGGTTATAATAATCACAAACGTGCTTAAAGTATTTCCATGGCTTTTCTTCAAACTCAGGAAAAGATAAGCCTAACTGTGGACCTGAAATTCTGGCACATGCTGCCTCTTGGCTGGCTTTGCAGCTTGGTCTTGTATACCTCTCTCCCGTTTCCCCAAGCTGCAACCATACTGGCCTGGTTTCACATCACACAGGCCACAGTATTTTTTCTTATATCTTTCCTTTGTTTATCTCTATCAGCAGTGTTTTCCCTTTACTCTTACTCTTGGTCTGGCAGACTCCCTCTTATGCCCTTGACTTCTCTGACCACAGTTTCTGGCTTTCAACTATCACAGATACTCTGTCACCCTCCTTGCTGATTTGCTTCACAGTATTTACCAGAATCTGTAGGCATGTTCTTTACTTCCCTCCTTGCTCACTTCCTTCCTTCCTTTTATCCATTTAAGTAAGTTCCTTGAGGATAAGAAGCTAGTTTGTCTTATCTGCTGTCTTATGCCCTTCCATGTTGCAAATGTTCAATGACTAATTGCTTCATAATTAAATGAGGCTAAGAAAGGGTATTTCTCAATAATAGTTTATTTAAATTTCACAAGTACAGTACCCTTTTTTCCTTTCAACACTTCAAAAGGCAGAATAAATGGCTTTTTTGTATATTGTACCAATTCCAGAAATCATAATATGTAGATGCGTAAGGAACTTTTGGTTAGAATGTGCGTCCTCTCCAAAACTGATATTGAGACTTAATTCCCGTTATGGTAGTATTAACAGATGGGTCCTTTTGTGAAGTTAGTAAGTCATGAGGATTCTACCTTCATGAATGGATTAATCTCCTTTTAAGAGAAATTTCAGAAAGAGTTTGTCTCCCTTTTTCCTTTTCACCTCCCACCATGGGGAGGACACAGAATTTGTCTACTTCAGAAGATGTAGCAATAAGGCACATTCTTGGAGGAGGGCATCCAGGCCCAATACTGGCACCTTAATCATAGACTGTCAGCCTCCAAAATTGTAAGAAATAAATTTCTGATCTTTATAAATGACCCAATCTGTGATATTCTGCTACGGCAGCACAAATGAAGTAAGACAGGACTAATTTCCCCTCTTTGGGATAAATGGTGATGGTAACAAGTGGGAGTGATTATTTTGTCATATAATTTATATTGTTTAAATATTGAAAAGCTTAAGTGAAAAGCTGCTGTTATCCCCGTATTTGTTGGGTTTATGGTAACCATATCATAAAGACCAATTCTGTAATATCGAATTATGCTATTGCAATTTTTATGAGTTGAATCTAAGTGGTGAGTTACCTCTTTAGAAAACAATATAGAAATACACCAACTTTGCTGCAAATACCTATCAAGGATTCAGCTTACATTTCTTCTCCCACAACTCCATTTTCTCTTTATTTACTTTCCTTTCCTTACATCCTTGTAAGGGTAGGATATTCTGAGCGTTCTCAGTGCTCTCTCCAGCAGATGTTAGCATGCATATGCTAATTCAACACACTTCCTTCCTACTCATTCCTAAATTCATAACATCTTCAGTATTTTCTAAACAAAAACACTCCAACTATCCAGATCACAAATACTGATATATGCTTGGCAAAAACTTAGCTGCAGGGTAACTTTTTCCTTGCAAAGTTTTTAATTTCCTCTGGAATTGTTGAATTTTGATCTTCAGTTTTATCAGGGTTTTCATCCTCACTGTGTGGGTGTCAGGAAGCAAAAGAACTCATATCTGATAGAAAGCAAACAATGTGTGTTTTCACACAATTATTAAAAACTATTCCTAAATATCTAGAATAGTTTATAATTCAGAATATATCCAAGTAAGATAAAACAATAGGGATCTTTGGCCTGAAATTTCATCCTTGAAATATTTTTCCTCATATTTTCCCCAAATGAATTATAATTTCCTATTCTACAGCATAGATATTTATATTTGTTTATTAATTCAAAATTTATTAAGCATAAGTTTTGAGCAATAAATCAAAAATTACAAAATTTATTGAGTCCAAGCACTTTTATTTAAGAAGCTTATACTTTAAGTTAATAGGCCATGGAAGTGTGTGTTAATCTCCCCAGACCCGGTGACTTAAACAGCAGACATTTATTTTCTCAAACTTCTGGAGCTTGGAAAGCCCAAGATCAGATTCTGATAGGATTTGATTTCTGATTTGTGGTAAGGGCTCCTTTTCCAGCTTACAGATAGATAGCTGCCTTCTTGCTGTGTCTTTTGATGGCAGAGGGAAAGAGATGGAGAGAGATCCATCTCTTCCTTTCCTTACAAGGCCAAAGTTCTATCAGATTAGAGACCTCCCTTATGACCTCATTTAACGTTAATTACCTCCTGAAGACCCTATGTCCAGACATAGCCACATGGATGTCGGAGTTGCACCATGTTAACTTAGGGGGAATGGGCAGGACACAATTCAGTCCTTAACAATATGCTTGACTATAATTCAGAGTGAAAGCAATGAAGGCTATGAACAGTGTAGAAATAAAATTATTTCACTTTTGCTTTAAAAAGTGGAAAAGATGTGGTGAATATTTGACATTGGAAAATAGAAGGATTAGCATGAGTAAAGTCAGAGGTAAAGCAAGTCTGAGAAACTGTGCTCAGAAATAAGTAGAATAGTGTGCCTGGAAATAAAATGCAGGAAAGAGAATGATAAGAATACAATTAGACTCTAACAATATATTGAGGCAAATTTATAAAGACCATGAATGTCAGGCTAACATGTATACTTTACTTAATAGGAAGTGAAGAGCCATTGATAAAGCCTATGTAGGGAAAATGCCTGATTATATTTGTTTTGTAAGATTATGATGGTAGACAGGACAGATTATAGGGAAGCAATTTAGAGACAAATAAATTAAATAAGCAACAAATTTTAACAGATGACTGAGATGGTAATTAAGGTGTCAACTGTTAAATGAAGAAGAAATATGAGAAAAATAATATTTGTAGCATAGCTTTGTGTTTGGAAATAAACATGGAAGTGGAAGAAATAAAGATTTTGAAAATGAATTCATATGAAGGTGTGTTTCTATGAATGATATTTGGAAAGTGAGAGGCAATAGAATATGAAGGTAAAGAGAACAAGATCATTCAAGAAACTCTGTATGCAAGTATATCCAGCTAAATGATGGTAATATTGGTTGCAACTGGGATAACAAAAGTGGGAATAAGGTGCTAGACAGAGAGTTATTTAAGTTCATCTGAATTCCCTGTATTTTCTGGAAATTATTTCTAGTGATTTAACGTCTACAGAGATTCCTGGTATTGAAAGGGTTAGTAAAGATTAGTGGAGCTAATTAGTCAGGTGCTAGTAAAGTACTGTTTTTTTCTCTTACAAATAGGAAGTAATCTGTGTGTCATAATAACAAGAAGCAAATCACCAGAAGAGTGCTAATACAATCAGCATTTTGCAATTGAGGAAAATGAGTCATACAGTAGTTACAGTTCCATAACTTGGCATGATTGCGCATCAAGCAAAATGCAGATCTAGTATTCCTAACCAAGATATCCAGCTGACAGTTACTCTCACAATAACTTTTGAGTCTTCCCCAAGCAAGGTTGACAGGATTCATTCATAAGATAAAATTAGTATAATGTCTCTAAAAACTGGTAGTAGGTGAAGGCAACATTGATCGTTCAGCTTTCAGTTGTATACTAAGCTTTTTTTTCTTATACTAATAGCCCTTTTTATTTTACTGAGTGAGATGCAGCTTACCTTGTTGGCCTTGAGGCCCTGTTGCATTTTTTTGGTTGGATCTCCCTATTTCTGGCATATATATTCTGCTTCCTTTCTCAACAGTACTTGATCTATGTAACTCCAGCCAATAACTTGGGATTTCCTTAAACCCAGTTTAATGGTGTCAGAAACATTGATATAGAACTCATCTCACTTTGTCTAGAGATTTTCTAACCCACTCAGCAGAGATAATCCTATTAAAAATAGGCAGCTGACAAAAATATAGCTGAGTAGCCACCTCTCCCTGGAGGTTAGACCTAAAGCCTGCCTAGCATTATATTTGCTCTCATCACTTCTCTAGGCCTGCAGATGAGTACTGTTCATCTTGTTTTATACTAGCCATGACATAAACTTAAAAATGATAAAAACCAGCACATGGTTAATTGCCTTATTTAAGAAAGGCCATGATGGTAATGATTCTGCCCAACAAATGCAATATGTTTCAGCTCAGATTTCCAAACCACATTGTACTTTTCTCTCAAAGAAGCATACTAATTTCTTCTTTCATCGCTATAGGAGAGAGCAGAATGCAGAGACAGATGATGGATAGATGCACAAAACAGTGTATAGGGATAACATAGCTTAGTATGACACCAATGGGCATTCAAACCTGTGAGCAAATTTTCTTGTCTGTTTGCTCAAATGTAAAGTGAAAATAACTGCTCTGCTTTTATGGCTTTTGTGAGACTTAAGTAGAGTAATTCTTATAAAATACCAAGACTAATTCCTGGAACTTGTTGGAGTCTAAATAAATGGCAGGCGTTATCATCATCATCGTCATCATCATCATCACCATCACGATCACCATCATCACTCCTATTATTGAACAGAGCTACAGTCCACAAAAAGAGAAGGTGTTTCTCAGTGATAAGAACTAACATCTGGCAATTTCAAGACCCAAGACCATTTGGAAAGGAAACAATCTTTAATATAGATGATAATCATTAAATTCAAAGTTCAGTTTAAATAATTCTAAATGGAGAAATGAAAACTTTTCTTCAAAAAGTAAAAAAATGAAATTAAAAAGTGACATGCTGGTATAGGGACTTACAGGAAAATAAAAGAGACACCATAAAGATTTCTGAGATATTTGAATAATGAAAGTCTGAGAGAAATCCTGACTATAACAACAAACAAAAATAGTAAACTGTTTTAATGAGAACTGGAATATAAAATCAGAAACTTACTATCCTGTATTTAATTTGTATCATTATGCTACACATCTTATTCACATGCATGCATGTGTCATTCACTAGTGTAAACTGTTTTCCTTATTACTTGTCATAATCGTCTTCATATGTAGCAAAGATTGTTACATGGACAGGATAGGACTTAGTTATTCCTTATAGCCAAACTTTCCTATCCATGACCAAACAATTGGACACATATAACCTGTTAGAGTGGGAGCATTATTTGCTTTAAATCTTATTTACTTATTTGAAAGGCAAACAGACAGAAAGAAATAGAGGCAGAGAGAGAGAGAGAGAGAGAGAGAGAGAGAGAGTTCTCATCTGCTGATTCACTCTACAAATACTCACAATACATGAGCTTGGGTTGGGGCCAGAATCAGGAGTCTGGAACACAATTTTGGTATTTTGGTAACCCACGTGGGTGTCAAGAACCTAATTATTTGACCCAGTACTTCTGTCACACAGAGTCTGCATTTGTGGGAAGCTGGAATCAGGAGTCAGATCTGGAAATTGAAAGCAGGCATTCCAATGTGAGATACTGAAATCTTAACCACTATGTTAAATGCGCACCTGGCAAGGCTATTTATTATTAGTCAAGTGAACCCTTTACACAGTATCTAGAACATCAAATCATATAATTGATGCTTGAAAGAATGGTGATGGGAAATTTTTTGCCTTACAGAAAATATTTTAGTAAATATAGTGCATGTTATTCTGCAGTAGCAACCTAACCTAAAATTGTATTGGTTTGCAAAAAAAAAAAGATTAATTTCTTGCCCACATTATGTATCAGTTGAGGGAGAAAATACAACTCTGTTCCATGTCTTCTTCCTTCTAAGATTCTGGGTAATATTACTTGCCATAATAATAGAAGAGAAAAAAAATGATTAACCATGTGTTGGTCCTTAACATCTTCTCTGAGTCTAACATTTCAGTGGCCAAAGTAAGTAGTATGGCCTAGCCTGATATCATTGGCAACGGGATGTGTAATATTCCCAAAGGGGAGGCAGCAAACAGTTTTTTTTCAGCAATAATACAATATATTACAGAGGCAACATCAGGAAAGAAGAAAAAGGGATAGAAAACTGTTACTAAAAATAGTGATGAGAGGTACTTCCTTTAGCTTTTTCCAGGTCTGCCACCCCTCATACACTGTAGCCTCCAGTTGTTTTTCATTCGTAAGCTAATACACATTTAGACTCCAGAAAATTGTCACAAAATGAATGTTTAAGTATCTGTACCAATGTATGACTCTAACAGCTTCTACTTGAAAGGGTGACAAACCTCAATTAACATCATTTCAGATATGGGTGTGGTAATTTACCTTATAATCTTAATTTTCTGATGGGTCCAGGAAAGGTTTTTAACTTTCAGTTTGGTCCTAACAGTTGCTGTCATTTTAAGAACAAGTGTAACCATGGCCATGCTCTGTTCATCATGAATGTCCTCTTCCTTCATGAGTAGCACTTCTTCCTTAAGTTTTCAAGCTCAAAAGTAACATATAAAATCTAAAGCTTATGCTTTCCAAGATTACCCTGTATCATATCACTTCATTTAAGAATTAAAATCTGATTGGCTGGCGCCACGGCTCACTAGGCTAATCCTCCAGCTGTGGCGCCAGCACCCTGGGTTCTAGTCCCTGTTAGGGTGCCGGATTCTGTCCCAGTTGCTCCTCTTCCAGTCCAGCTCTCTGCTGTGGCCCAGGAAGGCAGTGGAGGATGGCCCAAAAGCTTGGGCCCTGCACCCAATGGGAGACCAGGAGAAAGCACCTGGCTCCTGGCTTTGGATTGGCACAGCATGCTGGCAGCAGAGCACTGGCCATAGCGGCCATTTTGAGGGTGAAGCAATGGAAAAAGGAAGACCTTTCTCTCTGTCTCTCTCTCACAGTCTAACTCTGTCAAAAAATAAATAAATAAAATAAAAATGTAAAAAATCTGATTTAGTTTGATTTAATTGATTGTTGTAATCTAATTGATGAAAAACAGTATGATCCCCAGTTAGTATTTGAATCACAAAGGCTCAAGAAAGCCATTTTCAGAGCAAGACTTGTACAGCAGGTTAACCACTGCTTGGGATACCCACATTCCATAGCAGAGTGTTGTTTTGAGTCCCAACTACTCCACTTCTGGTTGAGTTTCCTGATAATGCATCCTGGAGGCGGCAGATGATCACTCAAGTTCTTGGGCCTTTGATACCTATCTTTGGGAGACCTAGATGGAGTTCAAGACTTCTGACTTCAGCACAGTCCAAATCTGTCTGTTGTGGGCATTTGGGGGAGTGAACCAGCTGTTAGCAAGTCTCCCTTTTCCTCTCTATCTCTCTGTCCCTCTGCCTTTAGAGTAAGTGAAAATAAATAAATATTTTTAAGTAAAACAAAGCCATTAACAGAATTAGAATTTACATGATTAAAGAATGAACATACATTTTATAAAACCACCATGATGTTTCAAGATGACAACTTCTGTATCATTAGATATACATGCTCTTGGTTAGATGCACCAACCGGCTCCATAGAGAATAGGCTGCAACTAGTTCGAATGTTATTTAGTCTACAGTTTTTACATATGGAATTGTCAATATAATTGGTTTTTACAATGAAGAGAACCAGGTGACTTTTCTTTGAGGGATGATAGGAGAGAGACTAGATCTTACAGAAATCCATTCTTCTTGAAGTTAACATAACACTTCTGGCTTTCACAGAGAGTGAAGAGAGAAAGTAAGGCAGTATTTGTCTGAATAGGGTTGATCACCACAGATATTCCACTAAGTCCATGTCTCTGCTCACCACATAACATAATAAAAATAAAAGTATTTTTCAAAAATAGAAAATAATTTGTTAGTAGGATGAATAATTATATATATATATAATTAGTTGCATACCCCAGAAAAGTACTTCTATTCCCGTGATTATGGAAGTAATCAAAGACTAATATTCCCTTCACAGAAGTTGGAGAAGGAGAGAGCATGTTAGCATAAATCTTGTGTGTAAACCAACAGGAGTTCAACAGTCTTAAAAAGCAATTTAAAATAAAATACTTCTCAGCCCTTGATTTATGTTATATAGGCAGCCTAACTATAAAGTTGGCAGTTCTCTTATTACAAATGTAACTCTACCATGGTTCACTGAAACATTTTTCTCCTTCTAAGCCAAAATCTGTTCTTAAAAATAAGTTGACATTTTGGTTTGCAATACTGTATTTTATATCCTTTACTTTAAAAGTAATGCAATATCTTTCATTACTCCTCAAACATGATAGACAGCTAAATTTGCGTTTATTATACGTCATTTAATTATTAATATAAGCAGCGGCAGCCAAGAAGTTCAATTTGGATTATAGGCAATTACCTGAAACACTGTAGATAGGATAGCAGAAATCTGGCTTTCCCTCTGTGACCCTTTTAAAAATCAAAGTACCATTGCTCACAGTCTGAGACTTGCCACTTCAAAAGACAACATGGACAATTAGGGTAAAATTACCAAAGTCCTGTGTTTTTTCACCTCCTCTTTAGAACAAATTTCAATGGCTAATACAATATGGTCATCAGAAGAAGCATGGATTTTGATATCAGATAGAATGCAGTTGAATCTCTGACCCTTCTACTGCCTATTTAATTTTGTACAAACAATAATCTCTCTAATCCTGTTTTTTTTTCCTTAATATGATTGAACACATTGCACAGGAATGTTGTAAGTTAATATAAAGACAAGTTATTGATGTGTTAGAATTTATCGCAGAATAGAATATGCACCTCTAAGAATGTTAACATTATTTTGATAATGTTATTTTAACCAGGAGCACTACAATGTATAACTTTAATTGCACTCAAGGGATGGCTATGGAAAAACAATATTTGATGAACATAATTATTCGAGTAAAGATTACCTAATGTGTTTATTCTTCAAATTTTAGACTGACATTTTTAATGCTCTTTTTGTGTATGTATATAGGTGTGCATGTCTTCAGGTACATGTGTTGGCTAATTTTGGGTATGGGAGTAAACATTATTAGTAGACATTACACATGTGACTACAGTATTTTAAAATCTGAATTTTTTTTATTCCTACAGAAGTAAAATGCAAATTCCTTAATTTGGTATATAAGACTGTCTGTATTCTGATGTTTATTTCACCCAGTAGGAGTGTTGGTGAGAGAACAGTCCAGTACAATTCCCATTACTGCCATTGGTCCCAATGTGTATGTTATCTCTTTCTTCTACTAGATATTCCAAACCCCTAACTCTTGATCTATGCTTTTACTGTCCTAGGTTGTTCTCTCCATGGGCTTCTTAAGTAACTGACTTGCTACTAGGTGGCAAAAAAACAAACAAACAAACAAACAAAAAACCAACAACAAACTCCTGATGGATGATGCCATTAAACACACCATTAAGAACTCAGTGTTGGGCTCTGATCTTTATGAGGCTCACTTCACTGAAAAGGAGTATAAATAGTTGGGTCTATGTTTTGCCTCTTGCCACTATGGGCTAGTCTGTTTAGGGAGCCATTGTGGAAGTACAATCGTGGTAATGGTAAAAAGCCAACTGATACCTACTAGTCGAATCATTGCGTTCAATTGTTTCTCCAGTATCTCCTCTACAGAGAGCACTTGCTTTGGATATTGATGTAAGACACTAAGATCTAAACACCTGTTTATACAGGTTTACCTCTCTATCCCAATATTTCCCCTTGCTTAATACTCTCCCTAGGTGATTCTAGATCACTACCTCACTTACTATAGGCTGTCTTTTTCTCTAAATTTCAAAAAACCATTCCAGGTCCTTGTGAGAATACTGAATTTTAAGTCATGGAGGATTCTTTTATTTTTAACAAACCTCCTGTTCCTTGTCTTATATTTACAACCCTTCTCAATGCAAAACTCTAGGATTATTTTAATAAATGCTCTCTTATTTTCTTCTGTTAAATATTTCAAAACATTCTTCAGCTTTTTTGTTAAATAATCCAAACCAAGGACAAAATTTCCCTTAGGGCAGGACAAGACTTGATCCTAGTTACAAGTCTAGAATTACAGTACAGAATCAAGTACAGAGAGCTTGGAGAGAATAAACATCCTTTAAAAAGCATTGGCCTCATATGATACTTCTGAGTGATCTCCAAAGGGACCAATGGTTTTCATAATCTTGAGGGGAATATTCAGGTGCCTCAATCAATTTGGATTGCTGTGTATTCCTAGTGTTTTTGCTTGTGTCCAATATTGGATTCCCTGGATTCATTTCCTGGCATTGACTCCACCTTCTGACTCATTTCCTTCCAGTGCAGACTCTGGAAGATAACAGTGATGGCTTAAGTATTTGGGTTCCTGACACCCATGTGGAAGACCTGGATTGAGTTCCTAGCTTTTAGCTTTGGATCCGGGTCCAGCCCAGAGCTATTCTGGGCATTTAGGGATTGAACCAGCAGAAGAGAGCTCTCTCTGTGTCCTCTTGCTTCTCAAATAATAAAAAATAAATAATTGAAAAGGAAGAAGAAAAAAAGTCACTGGAGTTGCTTAAACAACTTTTATTTCCCAAAAGTTCTGGAAAATGAGAAGTCCAAGATCAAGACTCTGTAGGATCCAGTTCTGATGAGAATATTCTCCCAGGTTTGCAGAAGGTGGTTTTCTCTTTGTATTCGTCCATCTCCTTATGGAGAGCAGAGAGGTAGATTAAGTTCTGTATCCCAGCAGGAACACTAATCACCTACCTGAGCATCTGCCCTCATGGTCTCATTCCTCTCTGAAGACAACACCTTCAAATGTCATTTTTTGAGCATCGACAATGGATTTGAGGGAGACAAAAGTATTCTGTCCATAATACAGGTTTTGAAAGTTATCAAGAATATCTATCCATTAAATGTCGTATCCAAGGCCTCAATGCCTTACTTCCACCCTACCATAGCCTTGAATTTGGCACAGATTTCCTAGAACTGTGAATGTAGATTTGTTGGCATTATACTCCTCTTATGAGCAAATTTTTTCCTTAAGCTGCAGTAGAAGGTATCAAACACTGCGTGACATCTAACCTTTATAGCAAGTGTTCACTTCCAGCTGGTTTCACATTACACATTTCCTTATAACATTTTTTATTTTCATAAATTAATATAACTTTTAATTAGGAGGATAATAAGCTCATTGGAGTCAGGAACTGTTTATAATAAACCATTCAATATTTGCTCCACTGCTTAACATTGTTGAATTGATAGTGACTCAGTAAGAATTGTTTAAACAAGCATTATGAAAGACAGGGATGACAGCAAAACATAGAGTTTTTGGTCTTAAAGAGAGAATGAGCAAGAACATCCAATTATTTCAATTCAGAGTGTCCTAGTTAGTCAAGGTTCTACTGCTTCTTCTCTTTTCTGGGTAATTAAAAGCCCACCACCACCCAAGCAAAGTAAATAAGCAGAGATAGGTTTGTCCTTAATTTTATTTTCCCTGTTAAGTCCAATCATCATTAAACTGATAAATCTTCCAACCTCCCATAGTTAGTTTCTTCCTGCTATAAAAGAATTCTTGTTGCTTCAGTTTGTAACTACTGAATAGACAGCATAGAGTGTAGATTTTCTTCTGTAAAAATCATATATATATATATATATATATATATACTTATTCAAGTTACTCATCAGATTGAGACCTCCTGGAGTTCAGGAACCCTGTGATTTTATTTGTGAATTCAAGAGCTCACCAGCAGATGGGTTTGTACATAGGAAGCATTCCATAACTCTGTGATGTATCTAGTTCGATTTACTGACATCTTGAAATACAGCTAGTAATACTCATATATGGCAAGCAAAGTTTTAGGTATTTTCATACACTGTACTATTGCTATCTTCAAATCAATATGTAATATAAATATAACAAATCCACTTTATAAATGGGAAAACTAAGTCTCACATAGGTTAAGGTAGGGGCACAACATTTTTGAAAGCCCCAAATATGCACCAGGTTCTTTATCACATACATTACATATACATTCCATTTTCAACTAATTAACTAGGATACTAATGCCTATGACTAGTTTGTGACTATATATATCTGCATATAAGGAATGAAATGAGCTTTTGTGAGACAATGCAGAGTGACCAGACTTATTGGTCGCATAATGCTTTGTCTAAAACACAAAGGATAAAATGCAACATTCCTGACCCTGGATGTTTACAATCTAATTTATGAACTTACTCTGAAGAGCAGTGAAGCGAGGAGGAGAAAGCTTATGTGATTGTTTCTCTTCCTATGAAACACTCTCTTATCTTAAAAGTTATAGTCATTTTAGAGTGAAGGTGTTGGGTTTTACTGTAAATGCTGATTATGCTGATTACCCCAAGTATTTATTTTTTTTATTTTTTTATTTTTATTTTTTGACAGGCAGAGTAGACAGTGAGAGAGAGAGAGAGAAAGGTCTTCCTTTGCCGTTGGTTCACCCTCCAATGGCCGCCGCGGCCGGTGCGCTGCAGCTGGCGCACCGCGCTGATCCGATGGCAGGAGCCAGGTGCTTCTCCTGGTCTCCCATGGGGTGCAGGCTCCAAGCACTTGGGCCATCATCCACTGCACTCCCTGGCCACAGCAGAGAGCTGGCCTGGAAGAGGGGCAACCGGGACAGAATCCGGCACCCCGACCGGGACTAGAACCCGGTGTGCCGGCGCCGCAAGGCGGAGGATTAGCCTAGTGAGCTGCGGCGCCGGCCTGATTACCCCAAGTATTTATTAAAGTCAGCTTCATAAGCTGTATCCGTTGGGTTCCCATCACCCCAGGTGGGAATGACGCAGGATGCCTCTTGAGCTTCTGGTGGAAATGCTCCTTCAAAGAAAGTGGAAGAGACCAGATTTGACTTCTCCACCGAGAGCATAGCCAGAAAAAACCTAAGTGAGGACATGTTCTCCCATCCCCCCAAACTCAAGTAAAAAGCAAAAAGGAACAGAGTTCTCAGCAAAAGCAAACCAAAGCAATACACAAATAAACAAAAACAATAAAGCCTGAAAACCCACTGATTTCTTGTAGAATGTCAGGTTCTTTACCAGGTCAGCAGAGGCCCTACCTGGTGGCTCTTAGTGAGAGTGTGCAAGGCAAAGACCTCTGGAAACAGCGTGATGCAGAAGAATCTGTGAGCACATAGTGAGCATCTCTTCAGATCATCACTGAGACAGCAGTCCTAATTAAAGGAAAACAAGACCAAGACGGGAGGCAGGGAGGGAGGGAGAGAGGTAGAGAAGGAAGGATGCAGGAAGGCCTAAAGGAACAGAAAGCGAACAGAGAAGAAAATGGGATGATAAAAGTATAATAAATTACAGTAACAGAAAAACAAGAACAGATTTAGAGAAAAGGGGAAAAATAACATACTCCACTATTATAATCTGGAGAGCCAGAGAGGGCAATTCTACTGCATGCTTTATTAAGCTGACTTCTCCATTTCTCCCCAGGCTGGACCGCACAGAGGAAATTCATTAGCTCCATTTAAATGCACACCCCAGAGCCCACCTTCAGTTTCCAGCAGAGCACAACACATTTCACATTGGATAAGCCACTATGACTCTAGAGAATGAATTTTTTTAAACTTAAATCAACCTTCATGAAACAGTCTGTATTCTTATGATTTTTTCATTATAAGGGAAGAACTCCTCTATAGACAAGGACTGGGTAAAGTCATTATACTAAATAATTCATAGTTGAGCATTTTGTTGTAATGAGATCAACAAGGCACTAATGCTCTAGGCCATTGGTCTGGGCTTAGAAATAATTTTATCGTTGCAAACTTTTTCCCATATTGGTTCTTATTAAAATGAAATTTAACTGTGCAAATAAACTTAAGGATGTTTACAGCTCAACAATGATTCCAGTAACCCATATTCAAAGTTTTAGAACCATTTTTAACTGCTCATGTGTTATTCCCACATCTAATAAATGAGCAAGTTCTTTCCCCTTCTGTATTGATATTTTTATTCCTCTTGGATCTTCCAAGAGTGTCCATTTCAGACTATTAGCCTTGAACATGCCTTGAATGTTTTTGATCTTTTGTCTGCAACTTTATTCTCTTACTACAGACAAGAAAGGTTATATTGTTTACTCTCAGAACTTTATTTAACAGTTATATACAGTTGACTTCCAAAAGTATAGACTACCCTGCTCTGCTAAGATTGATTTATATATTATCCAACTAAATACTGCTTATTGTATATGAATGCAATAGAAACTAACGTGCAAACCTGAATTTTTCAAATGAATTCCAGGGCACACATTTATCCCTTCCTAAATCATAAATTCAGATAATGGAGCAAAATTCAACAATTTGGCCAACCTGCAGGCACCCTACTCCTTCATCTTTCATTCAAATTACTACCACTGGGGAAGCTATTAAAAGGGGAGGGGCGGCCGGTGCTGTGACACAGCAGGTTAACACCCTGGCCTGAAGTGCCGGCATCCCATATGGGTGCCAGGTCAAGACATGGCTGCTCCACATCCAATCCAGCTCTCTGCTATAGCCTGGGAAAGCAGAAGATGGCCCAAGTCCTTGGGCCCCTGTACCCATGTGGGAGACCCGGAAGAACTCCTGGCTCCTGGCTTCAGATCAGTGCAGCTCGGCCGTTGCGGCCAACTGGGGAGTGAACCATCGGATGGAAGACCTCTCTCTCTCACTCTATCTTTCTCTCTCTGCCTTTCCTCTCTCTGTGCAACTCTGACTTTAAAATAAATAAATAAATAAATCTTTAAAAAAAAAAAAGAGGGGGAGTGGGCATTTGGCCAATTGGTTAAAATACCTGATAAGATAACTGTGTCCCATACTGGAGCACTTGAGTTCAAGTTCCAGTTCTGTTCATTATTCTAACTTATTACTAATAGATATACTGAGAGGCAGCTGGTGATGGATCAAGTAGTAAAGGTCCTGCCATTCACTTGGGAGACATTGATTAAATTCCCAAACCCTGGCCTCAGTCTGGCCCAAGCCCTATTATTGTGGGTATTTGGGGAGTGAGCCAGTGAATGGGAGCTCTGATTGTCTCCATTTCATGAACAAATGTATATACATTTCTTTCTTTCGAAAAAATAAAAAAGGAAGACAGTAATTCCTTTCCAGTCCTGGGACACTGAAGACTACAGAGGAGACATCAACAATAATCAGTGATTTAACTGGAGGGCTCTCTTTCATATCCCATCAGTCTCAAAGATGGCACTCTACAGACAGAGAAGGATTCTTGTATGTAAGAAATGAAAAACTATTTCTGAATTTTCACAAGGAATCCTGGAGAGTTTTCAGAAGTCTATAGAAACTTTGGGTAGAAAAACAGTTGGCAAATAAGTCTATAGGGGCTTAAGCCATTATATGGAAGTTATTTCAATGAAATGCAATGTCCTTCTGAAGTAAAATACTGGATAAATGAATGGCGCTGTTACCACTAAAACATACATTTGATTCTAAGAACAATAACAACAACAATTATCAAAACTAAGTTGAGGGGGGACAGTTATTGTGGAACAGATGTTTAAGCGACTGGTTTGAATGCCCATATCCCATATTAGAGTGCTTGGTTCAAGTCCTGGCTATTCTGTTTTTGATCTAGTTTCTTGCTAAAGCATTTGAGAGGTAGAAGATGATGGCCAAAGTACATGGGCTCCTGTAACCCATGTGAGAGACAAGGATGGGGCTCCTGGCTCCTGGTTTTAGCCTGGTTTAGACTCTGCTGTTGCAGGCATTTTGGAGTGATTAAGGGGATGAAAGACTGATTTGCTTCCTCTGTCTCTCTGTCTCTTTCAGTCAGTATGCCTTTTAAAAAAATAAATAAATCTAAAAAGATACTATGCTATAAAGTATAGATAAATGCCATAGATGAAAGTAAATATTGGCTGGCGCCGCGGCTCACTAGGCTAATCCTCCACCTTGCGGCGCCAGCACACCGGGTTCTAGTCCCGGTCAGGGTGCCGGATTCTTTCCCGGTTGCCCCTCTTCCAGGCCAGCTCTCTGCTATGGCCAGGGAAGGCAGTGGAGGATGCCCAAGTGCTTGGAGCCTGCACCCCATGGGAGACCAGGATAAGCACCTGGCTCCTGCCTTCGGATCAGCGCAGTGCGCCAGCCGCAGCGCACCAGATGTGGCGGACATTGGAGGGTGAACCAACGGCAAAAGGAAGACCTTTCTCTCTGTCTCTCTCTCACTATCCACTCTGCCTGTCAAAAAAAAAAAAGTAAATATGTACTTTTAAAATTGTACTTAATATGATTTTATGGCTAATTCAAGCTAAATTTCAGAATTCTGAATATAAGTTGAAGAACTAATTTCTATTAGGGTCATAGGCATAGATGGGTTAAAAGAAGCAACGTTTGATATATTAGGATATTTTCAATGTGGGCGTGAGTACAAAAATAGGCAAAGTTATTCCTACCTAGCTGCCCAGTAACATTCTGGAAGTAAGGAATGGATGGAATCTAGGAAATTGAAAGCTACTGGGAAGTTAATAGGAACTTAGTCCCCATTGACATCTAATCTTTAGAAATACAGTAAGGCATTTCTCTAAGTGATGATTTTCAACCTTATGATTATGCAAAAGCAATGTGTATGTAGTAGAGCTGAAATTTTAATTTTGAAATTTTCCTTGATAACAATACATGCTATGGTGCTCTTTGCAAGGCTGGGCAGCAGTAGTGAGCTGCAGCTCCCTGGCAGCATTGCAATCATGATTAAAAAAAAAAAAACCATTTATTGAATAGACTGTCCTTACTCCAGGGATTGGTTTTGGATCCTTGATCAAATATGAGTTGGCTGTAGATGTTTGGACTGATTTCTGGTGTTTCAATTCTGTTCCATTGGTCTATCCATCTGTTTCTGTACCAGTACCATGCTGTTTTGATGACAACTGCCCTGTAGTATGTCCTGAAATCTGGTATTGTGATACCTCCACCTTTGTTTTTGTTGTACAAGATTGCTTTAGCTATTCGAGGTCTCCTGTGTCTGCATATGAATTTCAGCATCATTTTTTCCAGATCTGAGAAGAAGGTCTTCGGTATCTTGATTGGTATTGCATTGAATCTATATTTCCACGTGCAGAATCATGAAGCAAGACCCCTACCTTTCACCTTACACAAAAATTCACTCAACATGGATTAAAGACTTAAATCTACGACCTGACACCATCAAATTATTAGAGAGCATTGGAAAAACCCTGCAAGATATAGGTACCGGCAATGACTTCTTGGAAAACACCCCAGAAGCACAGGCAGTCAAAGCCAAAATTAACATTTGGGATTGCATCAAATTGAGAAGTTTCTGTACTGCAAAAGAAACAGTCAGGAAAGTGAAGAGGCAACCGACAGAATGGGAAAATATATTTGCAAACTATGCAACTGATAAAGGGTTGATAACCAGAATCTACAAAGAAATCAAGAAACTCCACAACATCAAAACAAACAACCCATTTAAGAGATGGCCAAGGACCTTAATAGACATTTTACAAAAGAGGAAATCCTAATGGCCAACAGACACATGAAAAAATGTTCAAGATCACTAGCAATCAGGGAAATGCAAATCAAAACCACAATGAGGTTTCACCTCACCCCGGTTAGAATGGCTCACATTCAGAAATCTACCAACAATAGATGCTGTAGAGGATGTGGGGAAAAAGGGACACTAACCCACTGTTGGCGGGAATGCAAACTGGTTAAGCCACTATGGAAGTCAGTTTGGAGATTCCTCAGAAACCTGAATATAACCCTACCATTCAACCCAGCCATCCCACTCCTTGGAATTTACCCCAAGGAAATGAAATTGGCAAACAAACAAGCTGTCTGCGCATTAATGTTTATTGCAGCTTAATTCACAATAGCTAAGACCTGGAACCAACCCAAATGCCCATCAACAGCAGACTGGATAAAGAAATTATGGGACATGTACTCTATAGAATACTATACAGCAGTCAAAAACAACGAAATCTGGTCGTTTTCAACAAGATGGAGGAATTTGGAAAACATCATGCTGAGTGAATTAAGCCAGTCCCAAAGGGAAAAATATCATATGTTCTCCATGATCTGCGACAACTAACTGAGCACCAAAGGGGAAACTTGTTGAAATGAAATGGTCACTATGAGAAAGATTGACTTGATCAGCTCTTGTCCTGACGGTTGATGTACAATGTAATATTTTATCCATTTAGTATTTTTTTTGTTCTAGTACCATTGGTTGAACTCTGTAATTAACACACAATCATTCTTAGGTGTTTAAATTTTAACTGAAAAGTGATCCCTGTTAGGAATTTGGAAAACATTATGCTGAGTGAAATAAGCCAATCCCAAAGGGACAAATGCCACTTGTTCTCCTTGATAGGTGACAACTAACTGAGCACCAAAAAGGAAACCTGTTAAAGTGAAATGAACACTAGGAGAAACGGTGACTTGATCAGCCCTCACCCTGACTGTTGATGAGCAACTTAATATGTTATCCCTCTTAGTATTTTTTTTGTTTGTTCTACTTAATACTTTTGGTTGAATACTGTAATCAATACACAATGATTCTTAAGTGCTGAAACTTAACTGAAAAGTGATCACTGTTAAATATAAGAGTGGGAATAAGAGAGGGAAGAGATGTGCAATTCGGGACATGCTCAAGCTGACTTACCTCAAATGGTAGAGTTAGAAACATACCAGGGGATTCCAATTCAATCCCATCAAGGTGGCATGTACCAATGCCATCTCACTAGTCCCAGTGATCAATTTCTGTTCACAATTGATCATAATGATAGGACTAAGAGTCAAAAGGATCACAGAAACAAGAATAGTGTCTGCAAATACTAGCTGATAGAATAAACAAGGGAGAGAATGATCCAACATGGGAAGTGAGACACACAGCAGACCCATAGAATGGCAGATGTCTTAAACAGCACTCTGGCCTCAGAATCAGCACTTAGGGCATGCGGATCCGGCTGAAAAGCCCATGAGACTATTCCAGGCATGGAAAGCCAACACACTCTGGGGAAAAAAAAAAACTAAATGAAAGATCTCCATGAGTGAGATGCCAGTGGAAAGAATGGATCATCAAAGAAGGAGGTACCTTTCTCTGAAGGGAGGAGAGAACTTCCACTTTGACCATGGCCTTGTCTAAATATGATCAGAGTCAGTGAACTCAGGGGGCTTCCATAGCCTTGGCAGCTCATGACAAGAGCCTAGGGTGATTACTGAGGCCATAAACAAGAGTGTCAGTTTGTTAAGTCAACAACAGGAGTCCCTGTGCACTTACTCCTCATGTAGGATCTCTGTCCTTAATGTGCTGTACATTGAGATTTAATGCAATAACTAGTACTCAAACAGTATTTTTCACTTTATGTTTCTGTGTGGGAACAAACTGTTGAAATCTTTACTTAATGTATGCTAAACTGATCTTCTGTATATAAAGAGAAACAAAAATGAATCTTGATGTGAATGGAAGGGGAGAGGGAGTGGGAAAGGGAGGGTTGCGCGTGGGAGGGACATTATGGGGGGGAAGCCATTGTAATCCATAAGCTGTACTTTGGAAATTTATATTCATTAAATAAAAGTTTAAAAAAAAACAAACAACCAATATTTGCAGTGTGTTTTATGTTGCTACAGTACAATTTTCAGTATGTTTGGTAGCTTAATGTATTAAATACATTTTTGACCTAAAATATTTTCAATTTATGATAGGTGATTGGTATGTATTCCCCACTGGAAGCTGTAAAGTATCAATATAGGATTGGAAGCCCTGAGAAATGGGGTGCTCAGAATTGATGAAGTGTGTATGCTTCCTAATTAGCTGGCTGACATACAGAGTGCTCCCCAACGTGTAGCTCCCGCATCACCAGAGTCCTAGAAAAGAATCCAAAGTATTCAGGTGCACTGAAAAGTACTACAAGAAAAACATCCATCAGATATTCAGAGCAGGTGCTACCTGGTATAGTCATGACTCATAACAGTTTTAAAACCAACCATTGTTTTTTTACATTATATGTCTGTAGTTTTAGAAATCTTTAGAGACTGATGTACACTGGTTCCAGCTAGGAGAAAGGGGCTTGCACAATGTGAGCCACAGGACACCATAATAACTGGCACACCATGCTTCAGTAGACATGCTTCCGATGGAAGAGAATTTCCTTAAGGCAGCCAAAATTTGCAAGTTACATGAAAATTTATGTTAGTGGTCTTGTGTGTGCCTTTGTTTCTAGAGGAATATGTGAGTTATTTGCCTAAATCCATTCAAAGCAGTCCAAGTCACCCATGATGCTAGAGTCAGACATTTCTAGAATAAATGATCTTATTTATTTTCAGTGTGTTGCCTGTCATGACGGAGGGAGTTTGCGTTGGATTTTCACAAGGGATCAGAGGAATTCAACCTCCCTAATGCTTTATGCAACAAGAATTCCCCTCACAGCCAAAATTTATGAAATAATGAGGGAACCATATTATATATGTTCTCTTTGTTGTCAAAAATTTTGACTCCACAAAGAATGTCCACAATCATCAGTCTCAGATCTTTGCCAATTCTTTGCTCTAAAAACTTTTCCTCTGCCTAATAAACTTACACATTTTAACAGATATGGGAAAGTGTTCTATCCAAACGTTTTTTTCTTCTGCTTTTTTCCATTACATAATCATCAGCTATCAAACATTTTGAAATACCCAATATGCTTTTTGCTTTTACATCTTTAGGTTTTTCAGACTAGGAAACCATTTCTGCAATTTTGGCCCTGGAGACTGCAGAGCTGGCAGTGTTGCAGATGACAACATTTCTTGGCTATGACATTCACATCTGACTCCTGCCTTTCTCCTTTTCTCAGGCTTAATGGAAACCTTGCAGCCATAGCCACATACAGTAAATGCAGGTTCTTAGCCTCCTTCCTGCCCTATTGATATTTTGCCTGAAAATAGTGTGTTTGCTTCTGTTGCTTCTCCTTATCCCTTTTCCTTGTTTCTTTTGTGATTACCTGGAGAATTATTTCTCAATTCTAGCATAGTAGCTGCTGTTATAAAAGTCTAGTGAATTATATCCATGTGACAAGGAGTCTTATGCTGTCATAAAGATGCCCATAGTCTATCTCTATATTCCTAAACCTGGAGGAAAGGAAAGCACCTGAGGTACAAAGTTGCAACAGTTTGAGTGTTGCCCCAAATCAGAGGCTGCTGACCAGGCTAGCAGTCAGCACAGGCCCTGACACAAAGCCAGGAACTTCTGGAAGACCTTCAGGGTATTAGAAGCTATTAATGATGGAAGCCAATGCATATTTTTGTGCTGAAATTAGAATAACAGTGTCTAGTAAATGTTAACATTGTGCTTCAGTTTATTTATGTTCATGAAATTTTTTCTAAGTCCACCAATCACACACTGACCTAAGTGAAGCTAATTCCATGGGATCTCATGAGCCTTAACCAGAAGATAGAATTGGGGTCATCAAAAAACATGTAAGAAAAATCCAGAAGGCGGCTCACTTTGGTCATCTCTAAAATTGTCCCAGAACTGAAGGTTCTCTGTGGATGCCGGGATTGTCTATTCTGACCAAATCGTCTGGAGTGGTCTAACTGAAAGACGTATGGAGGGAAAAATGGCTATTTTGCTCTCGACATGCAGGGGTATGCAAGAGTCAAAATAGGGAAAAGAAAGGCAGATTTGAAGGACTCAGTTATGGAAGTAGAAAAGATGACTTGTAAGTGGGTAAAAGAAAACTTCAAGAAAATAACACTTTGTTATTCAATCTGTAATGAACAAAGGTCAAAATGGCACCAATATCTAAGCAGTAAACATCCTAGATAATGTTATTCAGATTACCTAGTACTAAATGCTTGAAAAACAAGAGTCAAATCCAGGGTTTCTCATAGAGAGAAGAGTTGGTGTGGTGGTGAGCAACCTTGCAAAATACTGAGTCAAGGTCCACCAAAGACAAAGCAATAAGCATAAACTGTGATGGAAAACATTTCTAGTAAACAGGCTTTGAATAACCAAGTGCACATCTCCTCAGAAATTATTATCCTTACTGTAGGCAAACACCTCGAAGAAGTAATAGACAGCTTGCATAGTCATTTGTCTATTTCTAATTCTGGAGACAGAGAGATACTTGAGAAAGTGGGTTTGGTTTCATTTTGCTATCATCAATTTGTGTCTCCTAAATACCCTGTTTGTTTCAGGAACATTCTATTTATATGTTGTATGACATTTTAAATTTATTTGACAAGAGTATTCCAAAATATCAAGGCATGTATATGAAAATCCTGACCCAAAGTTGGTATTGTGTAACTTTGGCAAAATTATTTCCCTTCTCTCCGATTCACTCTTTTTATCCATAAAGTATAGAAACACAGTGTCTGCTCTACAAGGATTCAATGAGAAAATCTGTGTCAAGATTCTGGAGTATATCTAATACCCAGCTCAATAAAATGCTGTAAAACATCTCAAGGTTCTTATCGTAACAATTATTTGACTGGAAAGACCAAATGCAATCATGTAAACATGTGTTTCTTGTTTAACTTCATTACAGGACCTGATGACGGCAGAGTTTGTGAAGTGATGACCAAGGGCAAATATGCTTTGACATAGTTGCCTGTTGGAGAAAGTGTGATAGATGGTTAAATGTGGCAGTCAGTGATTTATGATCACCATTACCAAAAAATGATACTCAATTAGTTCAAGTCAGAGAATTTGGGCAAAAAGAAACATGAAAGGACGAAGGGAAGGCAGAAAGGGAATGAGAGGAAGAAAAGATAAGGAAGGAAATAAGGCAGAAAGGAAGGGAGGGAAAGAGAGGGATGAAGAGAGGGAAGAGTTATGGTTAAAGTTATTAGAGGAATTTGAAGAGGTACAAATGATTATCCATATATTGGAACCCAAAGATAAGCTTATCTAACATACCAGGATTGTCAATTCTTTGAGAAACTAGATATATGGAACTGATAATACTGTTAGTCATCCCTAATTTACTTTCTGGACAATTGGAATAGGCTCTTCTTCTGCTTTCCAAGTTTCCTCCCAGCCTCCAGTGAACTGGCAGCTGGTGAGGAAAAAGTGGGTGGAGCCAAGGGCACATCAAAATAATTGCTTTTGGATTCAGCTGCAGAACCACAGAACTTTATGGGGCCCTCACCTCATAAAAATCAGGAGGAAGAAAGATAAATATGAAACTCAAGTTTGAGCAAAAAAAAAAAAAAAACTGAAGTCAAAGAAAATCATCCTTTGGTGGCAATAGAATAATAACAGACTAAGAAAAAAGAAAAAACAGCCTGCAATGCAGAGCACTCCATGGAAAGTTGGGTTGTCTTGTTGTGGAAAGGAGAATGAATACAATGGGTTACACCAGAAAACAACAGTCCAACTGTCATCACAATGCATCTTATACTCTTTAAAAAACAAAACCAAATAAAACTGGTTTTAGTTAAAGTGAGAATTTATAACAATTTCTTCAGATGAAGAAACAAAGCAAAGCAAAAGATACATCTGATCCCAACAATTTTATCAACAACAAAAGTAAAAATAAATTAATTACATGAATATTAAAAATTGTATTAAAATGTTTGACAAGAAGCCATGTATAATTCTCCAATGTTATCCAGACGTGACTGCTGAACAGATCTTGGGAAGCAATGCAAGGGAGCTTCTGTTTTGAGAGCTGAGTTACTTGTTATAGAGTTTAAATAGACATTCTAAACATTGAGTGACCACCTAGTGCATGCATGCTGGACACACTAACTAGGGGATTAAAAAGATAACATCACAATTAATCTACAGATGTGACAGATAGCATGAAGATATCCCAAAGCAGTTATTAAATTGGATTGTGGGCCAGCGCCACTGCTCAATAGGCTAATCCTCTGCCTGCGGCACTGGCACACCAGGTTCTAGTCCCTGTTGGGGCGCCGCATTCTGTCCCCGTTGCTCCTCTTCCAGTCCAGCTCTCTGCTGTGGCCCGGGAAGGCAGTGGAGGATGGCCCAAGTGCTTGGGCCCTGCACCTGCATGGAAACCAGGAGAAGCACCTGGCTCCTGGCTTTGGTTCAGCGCGGTGCGCCGGCCGCAGCGGCCATTGGAGGGTGAACCAACGGGAAAAGAAAGACCTTTCTCTCTGTCTCTCTCTCTCACTGTGCATTATGCCTGTCAAAAAAAAAAAAAAAAAATTAGATTGTGACTGTCCCAAGTTCCAGGGCACAACAGAATCTGAAGGAGTTGCAAGGAAGTGAACCTTGTGTGTAGCTACAACTTCTTTAGGCAGATGTCATCATTCCCATTATTCTCCTTACAGACTCAACACTGCTCAACTGTGAGTTTTACTCAAAGTCCAGTAGAAAGAACCTGTATCATATATAAAATTTCCTTGATTTTAAGACCAAGGAGGGATGAGAGAGAATGAAAAAACAGATTGGGATTTTAGTAGCTGATTCCTGCTAACCCATTCTAAACTCTCACAACAGTAGCAAATAAGAATTAAACCCAAACTTCATAACAGTTAAGGAAATTTGTACATCTCAACACTAATATACTGGAAGCCAGGAAGGAAGAAAAGTACCTCCCCTGAGAATCTGATCTACAATCCACAACTGCTTCAGGTGTGTAGACTGAATTTACAGTGCTAGCACCTTCCAAAAATTCTGAGCAGAGGATTGAAACAGAAGTGGTCTCAGCTTGATAGTACCCTCAGGTGAAAAGCAAGAAGAAACACAAAAGCTGCTTGGAGGAAAAAGAAATGAAAGTTCAATCCAGGACAGTACAAGTGTGAGATGCATCAAATTTGAGGATTATCCTGATTTGAGGAATTTGCAAATATGAGAAACGTGCTTGGGGAAATCAAGCATCTTGTGTGAGATTCTGCTTGGTCAAGAATGGAGTTTTCATACGTGCTCAGTCCTGCGAAGACCATGTGGATATTTCCTGAATTGTTTGGACTTGATTTTTGTTCCTAACTCTGTTCTGATTTGGGTCATCCTGAGTTATGACCTGAGTACAGCATCTTTATTTTCTTTGATTGTATCTTACTCTTTCTTCTTTATTTCTGGTTTTATGGTTGTTTCCTAGGGATTTTTTTCTTTAAT
This sequence comes from Oryctolagus cuniculus, assembly GCF_964237555.1. Taxonomy (NCBI): domain Eukaryota; kingdom Metazoa; phylum Chordata; class Mammalia; order Lagomorpha; family Leporidae; genus Oryctolagus; species Oryctolagus cuniculus. Next base: position 88,341,545 of record NC_091438.1, read on the forward strand.
GCATTCAAGAGTATTTATTAAATGCCAGTTATGTTCTTGGCAATGCTGATTCAAAATTTAATTAAATAGATAGATGTTGCCTTCGTGTCATTCAAAGACTGACCATGGGACTTTATTACTTTAGTATATGTCAAATCTATCCATAATGGCAACAAATAATTAAGGTGATCACATTCCACTTTTTGAAAATTAAATTCAAGAAGTTGGAGAATGGCCCTTGTTGCTGTGCTTTTAAGGAGATGCTGTGAATCTGGAACGCATCAAAGTTGGAGAACACCAGGCTGATCTACAGCTTTGTATGTAACCATCTCTCCACAAAAGTCCTGGAGCTGATTCTACTCTATTTCTGCAGAACACTGGTATTCACAGTCCTGGGTCAGAGGAAATGCTGAGGATTCAACTGTGCCCATGTCCATTCATTAGGCAGTTTTGACCCAAACCAACAAGATTAATTTATTTTATAATTAGCTGAATTTGATCAATGTAATGAGCTCAGCCATGTAATTCTTACTGCACTGTTTGCTCCAACAGCCCCTGAGTCACCAGCAAATGGCCCCAATCTTCCATCACAAAGGACACACCCTCGTGACAGGAAGTCATGAAGCCTGGGATTTAAGCTTTGTGGTAAGTTCTCCACAAGTGTTTGTTGAAGTGAATGAGACAAAGTCTCTAGAAGATTCTTGACTTCTTTTGAATGATGAAAGAAAGTTGTATTAGGAAATGGTAAATTCTGCTAACTGCAGACATTTGGGGCTAAGTGGTAGACCGTATTCTTATTCTGAGGGGATGCATGTCTGATTGCAAGGATGTACAGGAAAATCAGAAAGTCTCATTTTATAATCATGTCAGAATCAGACATTCTTCTGCTTTGCATGTTGCAAGCACATTGCAAGTCATGCCATGTTAAACACCCTGCTCACTTCTCAGCTTGCTTATTTAAATTAGAAAGGATAGGAAAATGAGCACAGGTTTAGAGTTCTAGTATCAGCTCTGTCACCAACAATTGCTATAATGTGGGCTTCAGTACTACATCTGTAAAATTATGAGCTTGGGTAACAGTTGGACTCTCAGGTTTAGTGTAAAGTTCCAATAAATTAACATGTAATACAAATAAAGCTAAGGTGAAGTTATCATTAATAATGATGTCATTAGAATGAAATAAGTAGTTTCTGAAACTGTTTATTTCCAATAATAGAGTTTCAAACCAGGATTCAGGGCATATTCCAAGAAAACTGTATACCAAGTAGGGGAACACACCTTTATTCATTCAACTCCTACTGTAGGTTTTCTTCTGGGGAAATGAATGGTGATGCAACATCAGGTTTGACTTCACACTTCTCAACCAGCATAGTCATGTAACAGGTTATAAACAAAGATGCACCATTCACATTCTTGATGTTATGGGCTCCAATTGCTCCTATATTTTCTCTCTACACTTTTCAAGAATCTAGACCTGTGAACACAACACGGAAAAGGGAAGAGGGCAAGTTGGCAGACTGTGCACATCTCTGTGAGGGCTTTGCTGTCTGCATCCACTTTTCTCCCACTGCTTGTTGTTATGTGTACCAGCAAGATGTGGTAGGTCCCCAAATCACCTAATGTCTGTCCCCAAAACACTTGCATTCATGACCTTATTTGCTGTGATAAGAAGGAAATGGCATAAGTCAGCATTGCCAAAATACTTTAAAAGTTTGAATTTCTACTTTAAAATAAAATTTTCCTTCCCACTATTCTAAGCCTTAAATACAAATTTTGACAACTGTCATGTGACTTTTTTATTTGGTTTAACTACATAAGTCATATTTCCACTCTTCCTTTGGTTATTATAATTATTTTAAGCAAGGTTCCTCTCTCCAAGTCAATATGGAATGATGAAATCTGAGTGCTGTACAAATTTTACCTAGAAGGATACTTTTGACTGGGAGACAAGAAAGAGCGTGTTTCACTGAAATATTTATTGGAGGGGAGGATGTTTCCTGATAATATTAATTTCCTAAAAAAAAAAAAAAATGGGCGTCCTACCTTGTGTGTGGGAAATTGGAAGCCAGGCACCACAATCCCTTAGGGACTAAAACAGCCATTTGTAAATCTGCACAGTGTGTCTGATTCTGCCCCCATTGAGCAACTGTAATAGGAGTTCTATAGACACTACAGGAGTTGAATCAAGACTACCAGGTGAAAGAAGTCTGCTGTCAGGGTCTTATATACATTAAACAAAGAAAAGGCTGGGCTTCCATCCTGGAATTGTACCATTCCCCAGTAAACAAGTCCCAGCTCTTAAAAACCATTTGTATTTATTACCAATACCTTGCTATTTTATTTATTAAGTTTGTCACTAAACCCTGTCTTGCATACACCAGTACTTGCTCGTGCATGCCTTATGAATATAGAAATTAGCATCTCATTTACTTGATAATTAGGCCAATAATAAACATCTGTTTGCTTCCATGTAGGGTAAGATTTCTACCCAAGTTACTTCTCTGCTCTTTACAATAGTTGTGCAATTAATTGTCACACTATCAATTATAGACAAACAACAATAGGAAATAATTTTTTCTTTTACACATTAGCTTTCATTGTAATTAAGATCCAAATTCAGACTCTGCTTTTGGAAAAACCATAATGCAGTGTTGTCTAACAATCTTGGTAAGTGTACATTTTCAGCTTGGCTTTTCTATTTCTCATGCAGCTCAAACATTTCATATTGTGCATTCTGCTATAAATGGCAGCTTCCACAAAGTCGTTTTTTTTTTAAAGCTCTTTTGGTTCCATTTCACTATAATGAAAAACACTACACATATTGATCATTGAAAATTTCTCAAGTTACCCTGTTATGTTCTCTAGTTTCTGTCTTAGCTAACCCCCCTCCTCCCCACAGATTAACCTGTACTTTAACCTTCTCTTCCTTCTAATAGGTCTTACAGCAAGAGAAATTATCTTAGAGATTTTAGGAGCGTAATGAAAGCTATGAAAATGTTTTCTTAATTGTTTAGGCATGGCTCAATCCACATTAATTTCTTTAAAAAAGAGGGCATGGGGAAAGAACACAATGTGTTTCTCTTCAGTTCACATAGATTTCAAAGTAAAGATGTAATTAAAAAAAAAAAAAACCAGAAACTTGTCTTTCTAACTAATAAAAAAGGAACTTGGTACTGTGCTCACAGCAAAGTCATGGAAGATAATTTGAAACTTCAGTTAGCTTCCTGTAGAGAAAAATAACAGCCACCAAACTAATGGGTAATCAATGGCCAATTGCTTCAGAAAAGAGGCGCCCCACAGAATTCCCTGGAAATGAATGTGCTACAGAGAATGCATTGGGAAATGTCTTAAGACTATCCAAGTGAGTCTACCTTTCTTAACAAATAAAGAAGTCTGGGGGTGTTATTTTTGCTAATCAAGGCCTGGAGATGAAATGCTGTCTTCATTTAAGTTTCCCTGTGCTTTTCTCTGAACCACTATATTAAAAACAATCTTCCCCCATGATTTCTGGTGCTGTAGTGGAGTATAGTTTATGTGAAAGTAAATCTGGAAAGATTACCTTTCAAAACTGCCAGATGCTTCGCATTTTCTGGTAGAAATCTGGATTCCAGGTCTGTAATGATATTTCCTGCTGTGCTCAACACTCAATCAGAACGTATGCTTCTTGGTGGGCAATGTAAGGATTCCAAGGCTAACCTGGCAGTTTGGCTTTTATATTTTTCCAACCCAGCTAGGGGGTATAAATTTGGATTCTGGGACCCCCAAGCTAAACTTCAGAAGGGGTCTTTGTTATACTTAGATCTGCTGCATTTGGAGCCCCCTCCTTTTTGTAAACTGCCCCATGCAATGCAGTTTATGATTATATTTATAACCCATGAATAAAACATACCTTTTGAAAAAGAAAACTAAATTATTGCATTAATGATACAGGAATGTATGGGTTCTCATTGCCCCTGGCTCTCCCATGTTTAGATTCAAGTTCTTTCTTCCACCCAGTTTGAATTCCATTAATGTCCCCTTTCCTCTCTTCCTTAATCCATCTTGCACATTCTGTAATATGGTGTGGTGGTTATTAGTGGATGCTCTGGAGTCCGAGAGACCAAGGCTGGAATCCTAGCTCATTCATTTTAAAGCTATGGGACCCTGGGATGGAAAACTTAATGTGCCTTCTCTGTGGTCTGCTCTTCTATTAACTGAAGCTAATATTAGCATCTACTTCCTAGAATTATTCTGACTAGTCAATGAAATAGTATGCATAGACTGTCTAGCATAGTGCTACAGATATCATACATATCAGTTAATGCAAATTGTTTTTCTTAACTGGAGGACAACCTTCAGGAGAACTGATATAGCATGGTAATTACAGAAGTGTGGAAACCTGAGGTTGGCTGCCTCATTTCAGATCTTGACTCCATTGTATACTGAGTGACCTTACACACATTTATGTTTCTGCATCTCAATTCCTTATCTCTAAAATTAGCATAATATTAATTAATGATGGACTAGTGTGAATTTTTTATAGTTTATTAACTAAACTTATAATACACTTGGTCCAACACCCCCCACACCTCAGTTGGTCCAACCCTTCTCCCCATGTCCCACGGTTGTCCTTGCCATTTCTTACAGTGCTCCTCTTAGAACTGTGGGCAAACACCCTAACAGGATCTTTTGGTTGGGATAACATACAATGAGATCAGCTGAATCAGAAGTGTTTTCTGAGAAACTGGCCCTTTTAAACAAGTAAGGTAGCCAAGGGGCTATGCATTCATGCATACAGACTAGTGTATCACCTGCTGACCTCTGGAGATTGTTCCTTTCTAATGCCATTTACTCATCCAAGAAACTTCTGTTCCTATAATCTGGAGCATATAAAGGTTATGAGTCTTTTACTTCTGGCATGCTTCTTGTGATCCTTTCAGCCTAGACACCATAGGACAAAGAAACCCTGTATTAATAAGATACGCCTGGACATTGTGTGCTTTCTACCGTTTTCTTGCTTATAAATATTATTTAATAAATCCTTGTACAGATTTATATGATGGTGTTACTTACTCTGTCACCTTGCAATCATAGTGCTATCAAGATTTTTCCTATTTTATGTATGTGTATTGTTTTCCTTGCTACCTGCAAAATTCCAGTAGTAAGAGGACTATCTAATACTATGTATAGCCTCAAAGCCTTGCATTATACTTGGCCTATCACAGGCATTTAATGCACTTACATCTTTCAGATAATGCTGCTAAAGCTATGTAGGATTGAATGTGGTTGCAAGTATCTGAAATTTGGTTGTCTCAGAAAAAAATTAACAATTATTGCTTACCCCAGGCAATGTATTCATATTTTAACCTCAAAAGAGATCTAAAGTAAGGTTGTTGTAATAGTTCACAATGCCAGGAATCTATGGTTCTTTTGTCTAATTGCTCTTCCATACTTGATTTTAGATCTCAAGGTTATCTCAAGGTCCAAGACAATATTGGAACGCCAGTCATCATGCTTCAATTGCATACAACAGAGAGACAAAAGAAGTGAAACTTCTCACTTGAACACTTCTTGGTTGAAGAATACTAGGCATCTTTTGTTAGTATCCTACTGGTCAATGAATCATACATAGCTATAAGGAATATAAGAAATTGTCACCTGTGTTCCAGACTGATGTTTATTTCTTCCATAAGTCACAATTGTATTATTAAAGAAGAAAGGGAGAATAGACACACGGATGACCTGCTGGCTCATCTCTACCCACTATGGCTTTTTTGTTCTAGTCTTTTACACATCCTCTTGATTCCTGCTTTTTGTTCACACAAAGGAATCAATTCGTCATTGAATATAACTAAATAAACTCAGGTAATAAGCAGTGCATCAATTTACTTATGTTTAGTGGTTTTCAGAATAAGTAACATAATACCTAGCCCACCTGCCTACCTGTTTGCTACAAGGAGTTGTCTCAAAAGGTGGAAAAAACTAGTAATACCTAATATTTGTCAAACATGTGCTATATCCTAGATACCAGGAGATACATATTTTAATCCTTACAACAATCATGTGAAGTAGACTTCATCAGCCACATATAAAAATTAAATAAATACATAACCTGGAAAGGCTAAACAATGTTCCTCACTCCAAGGCTAGTAAGAAGCTTCACTGGGATTGGAGTCTAGCATAGTTTTACTTCCACATTAATTTGGTAAACACTACGCAATACTCTCTCTAAAAAAGAATCAAACCAACTGTTGAAAGGTACTATAAATCATGCAAGTATAGTTCTGCATATTACACATTTTAATTATCTGATATGTGTTTATTGTGGTTTATGATGATTTTAACTATTCTCTGCAGAACATAGCATCATATAGAAATTGGACATAGCTTTTAGAATGAAGACATAATAAATCATCTCAGAATGTCTCACCATCTTGTTGCTTTTATCATTAGAACTTTCTTTGTTTGAAGTTTATGTCCCGTGGGTCACATAGTGAGTTAGAAGCATTCTTTCTCTTTCTCCTGGCTTTCTGGCTATACGCTAGCACTGTCAGGATGCATCGGGATGGAACTAGAGTCTTTCAGTGTATTCTTATGAGAGCAACAACACACGGTGAAGGAAGCATGATGGCCAAGTTAGTATCTCTGCTGCTCATTCCCTGCCTCCTCATCTGCAAACACCTTTTCAGAATCATGCCCTCCATCACTTTCTATGTGATTTGTCCAATTTAAAACACACACATACACACAAATATATAGTGCTCCTGGCATTGGGGTAGCAGGGCTGGGAGGAGGCTGAGTTTCAAAACAAAAAGAAATACAGCATTCTGTTCTATGTTGATATTTCTTCCCTTGTGACAGAAAATAAAATGCAAATGACAATTCAATTTCCATTCTCTCAGAACTGCTTGCCAAACCTCAGTCCTATACTCTGGATCTGACAAGCTTGTCACAGACCTCACACCCTTGATCATGGGTCAATGCACTTATGGGGAAGGTTCTCCAGGCTAACAGTGAGCCAATCAGTTTGTTTCTTTTCCAGGGCTTTGTAGTTGGAGCTGAGAGGTTGTCCAATCATTTTGGATGTAGAAATGCCCACGACATGAAGAGATAAAGATAGTTGAGCAGTAGAGAGTCAAAGTGAATCACATGAACTAACAGGAAAAAGATATGAGCTGGGGGTCAGAGTACCCAGCATCCCCCAAGGATTTTCCCTTCCTGCTTCTCTCATTTCTTTCCTCTTCACTTACATTTGCTCAATTTGATGTCTGCTATTAAATGTAACTCAAAGAACCTTCCCTAATTCAGGAGGGACCAAGAATATTAAAAGAGGCAAAGTGGGTGAAGACCTTCCAAATCAGTCTGCTACTGCGCAGCAATGAGGCAGAAAAACAGGAAATCCCCCACCCACCCAGGGAGATCCAGAGAAACCTTGCCATCTATACCCATCCTACGTGTCTCAATTTGGGAGACAGAATCATTTCTTCACTTCTCCCTGAGCTGGTGAAAGTCTCTTCCAGAAAGTTGTTCCAGAATCTTTGAAACTGAGCTGTACAAGCTTATGGACCGAGTCCCACTATTTGTAGTGTAATGGAAACAACAGGACTCTCTGTGCAGCTCTTAGGGCAGGGAAATCTCTTAGAAGCCATAAAGACTGAAACCAAAGATTCTTGGAATATAATGCATGAAGATGATCTTTTTGTTGGCACTCATCCACAAACCTTCAATCACTCTGTAAACTGAATTTCTTTCCATATGTTTTTCAGTCATTTACATTTAAGATAAAAATTATTGGCTCTGAGAGCCATTTGATGAGTGGTGATTCAACTGTTCTTCCCATTGTGATCTCGGCTCAGTGATGATTCATACTGTCCATGTGATGTTCTAAGAAAGTGGAATCATTCATGATGTCATCTAAAGTCATCACTTCGTAATCATACAATTCCATAATTTTTTTCAGCAAAGTTTGAAACAGTATCAATATCTGTTTTCTTACTCTGTTTTGAGTCTGTTTTATTTTGATTTCATTTACTGAAAACCTAATATTTAGCTTTAGAACAAAGATCCATTGTTTAACTTATGGAGATTATATATGTGTATATATATATAATCTCTGCTCCTGAGAACCATAAAGAGAGCATTCAAATCTTTCAAACTACCTGTACACTTTTTATCTTGGTTTATATTCTAGGAAAAACATGTTCATATGATTTATTTTTCATTATCAGAAATAACAGAAAACTATTTTAATGTATGCAACACCGGACTGTTTGACATTCAATTAGTTTAATTCTTCTCCCAACATTGTCTAATGTATCATATTAATATCCAAACTATAAGAATAAAAAAACTAAAAAAAACTATTAGTATAAAATATTTGAGCCATTCAACCTGCCTGTCCATATCCACTCTTTGATGAATGTAATTTCTCTTTTGCATTGGGAAGAGCTGTGTCTATTTACCATTTCCAAAATATCAAGTTATTTTAACAAGACAGTCCGAAATCAACAAAAAACATCCATTTTACCAAGTTCTATTGTGACATATAACCCTATTTTTCTTGATTGGGATTCTATATAGGAAGTTTGCCTAGATATAAAAATAAAATAGATATAGTCTTGGAGAAACTATTTTCATCATTTAAGAAAAAAATATACATTCCTGAGCCTTCACTGAAACTGTCCCACTTGGGTTTTTAGAATGACAAAAGGCATATTTTGCCTCATTTGCCTGTGAAAATATGCCTTTTTGAGAGCATGGAAAACCTATATTATTTGAAGTGCAACTTGATAAGTGTTTCATTTTTTATGAACCCCAGGAAAAGAAATTTATTCCATTTTTACAAATAGTAAAGTTTTTTTATTCCTAGAACCATCTCTATTCAACAGAAATTGGTATCATATACTGAATATTTCCCATGTAGATGGAGAATTATTCATAAAAGGCAGCAGAATCCACTTTTTCTTATGACAATTATTAGAGTTAGCATTGAGGTTTTATTAAGTGCTGAATATTTCACAAATATTATCTCATTTAATCTTTTCAGAACTCTAAATTCTCAGCTGCTCACTTCATTTTACAAATGAAAAAAGGAAGTTGTAAAGAGTTTAAATAATCTGCCTATAGTTGCATAGCTGGTAAGAAGAAGAGCTGATACTCAAACTCATGTTTCATCAAATTCTAAAAGTTCAAGGTACATCCATCATGGGTTGTATAAAACACCATTAAGAAGAGATGCTAGGTTGCCAGACCTGGGCCTGCCACTTACTCCTAAAGTGAACTTGAGAAAGGCATCTAATTCTTTCGCATGTTATTTTTTTTTCATTTCTATAATACAAGGAAAACGGTATCTTGTGTGTTGTAGAGGGTCAAAGGAGATGGTTTCAATAAAAATACTCTGAATCTGCCAAGTGCTCTTCATAAATAGCTCATATACATTTAAAATTTTAGAACTAAATGGTGTGTGTTTGCTGCTTAAGGTCACAGATGAAAACTCAAGTACTACAGGCAGCAGGGCTGTGCATTATTTTTAAGTGAGGAGTGATTGATACTGATTGCTCCAGCTTTTCAAGAAATCTATCGTCATAGAAAGTACTGTCGTGCTTTGTCTAAGGAAACAAGATACTGTTTTAGAGTATTCACATTCTCATCAATTTTTCTTGAAAAACATATAATTACACAATGGCTGTATGTGAATCCTGAGAGTGAAGAGTGAGGGAAGGAATTGCAGAAAGCCGTAAGATATGATGAGTATGGTGGAAGATGAGGATTTGCATCCATTTCCTTTCTGGAAATGATGATTTTATTTTCTAAAAGAGAAATGCTAATGATAGCTTATATAAGAGAAATAGACTGCCTTCTGAGTCATCTTGAAGGAAAATTTACTTGGAATAAAAATGGTTTCAGAACTAATCACATCCTATTTTTTGTCAACTTTAATGTTTAGAAAAGTTCATCAAATAAACTCAGTTTAGTACGGATATTCTATGCGTGTGTGTGTGTGTGTGTGTGTCCACTTACATATGTGTGTATACCCAAGAGAGAAAAGACAACATTAATACTTGCTTAGTTGCCTATAAATTAGCATTATGTGTCAGAGAAGGGCTATTCGTTATATTTTCTTATTTAATCCTCCCAACAATGTTGTTGCTGTTATCACCAAAGAGAAAAGTCTTAGAAAGGTAAATGAACTCCACTCATTACCTCTCACAGTAACTATAGTTTAAAAGGAATTTTCCATGCATTATCTTCATATTGTCTCAGTAATACTGCAATGTGACATGGCTCTTATTTTGCCATTGGAGTCAATAATTCTCTGAAGAAAGGGAGAAAAAAATACCGTAAGTCATACAATCACTAAGTCAAACAGCTAAGAACCCATACCTTTTTTTTTTTTTATACAGGCAGAGTGGACAGTGAGAGAGAGAGACAGAGAGAAAGGTCTTCCTTTGCTGTTGGTTCACCCTCCAATGGCCGCCACGGCTGGTGCGCTGCAGCCAGCGCACTGCGCTGATCCAAAGCCAGGAGCCAGGTACTTCTCCTGGTCTCCCATGGGGTGCAGGGCCCAAGCACTTGGACCATCCTCCACTGCACTCCCTGGCCACAGCAGAGAGCTGGCCTGGAAGAGGGGCAACCAGGACAGAATCCACTGCCCCGACCGGGACTAGAACCCGGTGTGGAGAATTAGCCTATTGAGCCGCGGCGCCTGCAAACTGATGAAATCTTTGCTTAATATGTACTGAATTGATCTTCTGTATATAAAGATAATTGAAAATGAATCTTGATGTGAATGGAATGGGAGAGGGAGCGGGAGATAGGAGGGGTGTGAGTGGGAGGGAAATTACCGGGGGGGGGGGGGGGGCGGGAGAGAAGCCATTGTAATCCATTAACTGTACTTTGAAAATTTATATTTACTAAATAAAAAATCAAAAAAAAAGAATCTAACTAAAAAAAAAAAAAAAGAACCCATACCTTGCTTGATCAATTTCAAAGCCCAAATGCACCCATTTCTGAAGGAGTGACATCTCCCTGCCTTTGTCAAGTTTTCTGGACAGAAGTGAGTTGAAGTTTCCACTGGGTTCAAGTGGAGGGGATTATGCAAGGATGTGACTCATTGAGGATTACTTCAGAGTATATCTGCCTCAGCTTGGATAGGAACTCATTCAACCCAGATTAAAATTGTCATGTCATTTCATTTCTATTATTCTCTTTTGTGTATTGATATGTAATTAATAAAAAGAGCTGAGGGTGCAGTAAAGGATAACATTTGTTTTATAAAGTTATGTTAAAATTATGCAGCCAAGAAACCCTCTCATAATGCTTTCATTGTCTATTTCTCCACATTTCTAGTTCTTGATAACCATTTTGTATATAAAATTAAAAACTTTCACAAACACCACTAATTATTCTAGTATTTTATTCTTCCATTAATGACCATTTATACAGCAATTGACTCAAATAATTTAGCATATTGAGTGCAGAAGATTTTGTATTTGAAAGTGAACTTTGGCTACTAACAATAAATTCAAATGATGCATCTTGTTTTCATTAACATAGTTTCAGTGATCATTTATGATAGGAAACCATGTAATCACATAAGCATGGATACTGTAAAATTCCAGGAAGACCAGATATAATGCCAAAGAAGGCATTAGACAATTTGGTTTCCAAAATTCTGAGTTTTATTTTGAGCCCAATACTAATTTAAAGCCAATATTTATGCAGTGCTCTTTGTGCGGATTTCTCACTCGTAGTGGAGCTGATGTTTTATCTAGAATTCTATGTGATATTTTTCATTACTGCTTTTATTTATCTGAGTCTTCTGTAATTTTGCTTGATTTAATTTTACAAAATTAATTTTGTTGTTAAAAAATTGCATACGAGTTTTGCTATTAAACTTCTCTGTACCAGTTTTTTCTTCTGAAAATGGAGATAAAATATTAAATCTAACTGCATTGCTTCAATAATTAAATAAAAATCTAAAGAATTTAATTATTACCTGATGTATTATTACTTAAGTTATCATATAATAATGATATCATCATCATCACAAATTCAACCTCTTTAAAATGTTTTATATTTCAATTATTTTCTGTTATAATTATTTTGTTTCTTCTACTGTACCTGGGTTTATCCTCCTGTCCTTTTTCTAACTTTTAAGTAAAATTTTTAGATCTTTAACTCTCAGTGTTTCTTCTTTTGTAATATACCCATTTAAAATATAAATTTTGCATGTTTTGACACATTGAACTTCTTTATCTTTCAAGCTTAAGTATCTTAATTTTCAATAACCTTTATTCTCTAATCCAGAAGTTATTTGTAAATCTGATTTAATAGATGCATTATATTAATCAACTTTTTATTGTTGATTTCCAATTTAATTGTACTTTGGTCAGAGAAAAAGATCTTTGTAACACTTTTTTTTTTTTCTGAAAGAGATTTCCATTATGGCTGGTGTATGGGAAATTTTGTAAATGGCCTGAACATCTTGCAAACAATAGAGGTCCATGCATTTGGTACAGCAAAGATGCAGGTTGGTATCGGTCCTGTCTCTGCTTCAAATTCTAGGTTCCTACTAATGCTCACCCAAGGATGTTGCAGATAATGGCTTATACACTTGATTCCCTGCCACCCATGTGGGAGGCCCAGATTGAGTTCCAGGGTCTCAGCTTCAACCTGACCCATTTGGAAAGTGAGCCAGGAGATGGAATATCTGTCTCTGTTTCTCTCTATCTCTCGCTCCTGCTCTCTCTCTCTCTTTCTCTCCTTGTCTTTGTCTTATTTTCACATACAAATGAAAAGAAATAAAAGCTTAAATTTCATTGTTTAAAGATTTATTTCAGAGTTACAAAGGGGGAGAGAGAGAGAGAGAGAGAGAGAGAGAGAGAGAGCGCTTCCATTTACTGGTTCACTCCCCAAATAGCCAAAAGAGTCAGGACTGGGCCAGGCTGAAGTCAGAATCGGAGCTTCTTCCGGGTCTTCCATGTAGGTACAGGGGCCCAGGAACTTCAGCCATCTTCCTCTGCTTTCCCAGGCTTCTTAGCAGGGAGCTGGATGTGAAGTGAAGTAGCTGTGACTCAAACTGGCACCCATATTGAGTGCTAGCACTACAGGTGCTATCTTTACCTGCTGTGCCAAAACTGAAGCCCCATACTGAATATTCTTTAGATGTCATTTTTTTAATAAACAACACCAGCAAAAAATCCCAGTGCATTAATTTTATTTCCTACTCATGTGAAAATCTAAAGAAGACATTGGTAGTTACTTCAACCAGTGGTTCAGTTTCAGGGCTGGTATGGCAGTACCGCTTGGAAAATGTGAGTCCTGAGGTTACTTAGTAGGTTATCCTCATTTCAAATCGCTACAAGGGGGAACAAAGTGATTATCTTCATCACATTGCCACAAACAACTGCAAGGCAGCTGAGAAATAGTCTAGCAAAATTCCAGGGAGAAGGAGCAATGGATTTTATTGATTACCTTCAATACTATGTCAGTTTTAATTTCTAAAAGAATATATTGATTTTAATGTGAAGCAGACAGAAAAAGTGACAGACAAACAGACAGAGTACCCACCTAATAGTTCTTCCTACCATGCCTGCAATGACTGAGGTGAGGCATGCAGAAACCTGGAGCTAGAACTCAGTTTAGGTCTCCAGGAACTCAACTCCTTGATCCATTATATGCTGCCACCCAGGATGCATTTTAGTGGAAAGCTGGAATTGGAAGCCAGAGCCAAAGAACTCTAGTACAGACATTCTGATATGAGATGTGAGTTTTTTAGCTGCCAGTCCAAATGTCTGCCCCAGTTCTTTTTGTGACCCTACTAATTAAATATTGCTGTGTTTTTGTTAAAACATGCAGAATTATAGGCAACATTTGTTTAGATTTCACTACATGGTTTCTGACACCTTTGTTCATATGCTTCTTGGGCTTTTTGTACTACCCAGCATAGGCAGGCAATGGAGAGGCAATAAATTAAACTGAAATCTCAAAGATACATTTCTCATTCATACCACAGACCAGACGAGGGTTCAGTGGAGCTGCTTCTCCTCGAGGTCAGTCAGGTATCAAAGCCAATGAAGGCCCCATCATGTTGTGGTGCTGTACTGGTTTCACATGTACCACCAGTCCCACGGGTCCCTTCTTCTGGTGGCTCTGCAGTCTGACTCTGTACAGTGGTCTCCATGTGCCTGCCTTCTCCCGGCATAGTGGGTGGTAAACATACCACTATCTCCTCACTTGTCCTGTTTTCTTTTTCTTATTTCCTGTAGAAAATTTCTCCTATAAAACCTTCTAATGTATTTAGTATATAAAAATACTCTGTAATTCTCCAGATATATACTTATTTATCTTCCTCCTTTAAAGATATTTTTGCTGGATTTATCACTACACATAAATTGGCATTATCTCTTCCTACTTTGAAAATACCATTCCATTATATTCTGGCTCCCATCGGGCTTCTGAGAGTTAGAAGACATTGTACTTTTATTTTCTGTAACTTTGAAGTTTATAAATGTATGTGCATATTGTTAATTATGCCTGGAACTCAATGACCTTTTTTGAAATTTAAAGTTTTCTCTTCAATTCAGTGAACTGGTGTACTTCTGTATCTTTGTTCATTATTTTTCATCTGTTCTATTTTGTCCCCTAGTAATTATATTATTCACACACTGGGTATCCTAGATGTCTCTTCCATATTTCATTTTCCATTTCTTTATAAATTTCTTCTGCCCTGGTGCTTATTTTTTCAATTTGGTCATCTGCCATCCATGATAACTAATTTTCCTACTACAATTGTCTTACTTTTTTCCCTCTAAAATTCATAAGTTGAAGTCTGAATGTGATGGCTTTTGCAGATGGTGGCCTTGGGCAAAGAATTAGGTTGAGACATTGGATGAAGTCATGAGGGTGGAGACTTTGTGATGGGATTGGTGCTCTTATAAGAAGAGGAGGGGACACCAAAACACGCTTGCTTTCAAATCTCCCTGCTCCTTTCTCCCCGCCATGTGAGGACACAGGCAGACCAAGAAGAGAGCTCTCCCTGGAACCTGACCACACCTGCTTTCTGATCTCAGATGTTCAGCCTCCAGTACTATAGGAAAGTAATTCTCTGGTGTTCAAGCCACCTCAAAAAATTTTTATGACGGCCTAAAATTCATGCACCTATTTGTTGTCTTTCTGCAAACTTGTTTTTCCCCTTATATCTTTCTTTTTACTATGGACATTCATCATACTTTTCTTTCATTTTTAATTGAGAGTTATTTATTTACTTGAAAGGCAGAGATACAGAGAGAGAGAGAATGAGACAGTGGCAGAGAGAGAGAGAGAGAGAAAGAGAGAGATATCTTCCATGCACTGGTTCACTCCCCAAATGGCCACAATATCAGGAGCTGAGCAGATCTGAAGCCAGGAGCCAGAGGCCTGTTCCAAGTTTCCCATGTGGGTACAGGGACCCAAGTACTTAAGCCATCTTCCACTGCTTTCCCAGGTGCATCAGCAAGGAGCTGAATAGGAAGTGGAGTAACCATGAATTGATCTGGTGCCCACGTGTGATGCCAGCACCCTAGGCCACAGCCTTACCCATTAGGCCACAGTGCCAGCCCCATCACTATACTTATCTAAGCACAAAAGTGCAACAGGGAGCTTTTTCTTTAGTGCAGAATCTTTGTTTGTCACTATTGAAATAATCGAGTATCCTAACTGTGCTATAAATCATGACGCGCTCCACATTTGTCACTCTTTTTCTATTATTACTAATTTTTCTCTGTCACATTTCCATTCAAACATACTCTGCAAGGAGGAAATTAACATGGTGGTTCTGGAATTAAACTATATGACTGCAGAAGCTTAGCTGCCAATTTCTAGCCATGTGACACTACAAAATTAAAACTGTTTTCCTCACTCAATAAGGTGGTAAACACTAGTACTTACCTCTTGGTATTGTTAAGAGTAAATCAGATATTAATCTGAAGCAATTGGCATAGTGCCTGACACAGAACATTCAACAGTTTGATATTTTGCATATTGAAAACTGAAAATATTTGCACTTGACCCTAAAGAATGTCCTGATTCATGGCCAACTATCTGTTCCTTTTCATAGAACAACTTTCTTCACAAGGAATCAATGGGATGACACATAGAGAGAGAGAAAGAGAGAGAGAGAGAGAGAGAGAATAAATATCCTATGTAAGCATTTGATTAAATCAATAAGAGAAAAGGCCCTGATGTGATAATTAGCCCAAGCAAAGATTTTTCAAAAGCATAAAATTTGACTTATGTGCAAAAATATCTATGTTAGGATAGGTATGAGGATATTTTTTGGAGAAAGCACATCATAAAAAATCACCTAGAAAAATTAATGACATTTCTAGATCCTGTTAAAGTAAAAAAAAAAGTTACCTTATGTAAATTAATTTCAAAGGAGATTTGAACTTTTTATTTGTTGAAGTATAACTTACAGTATACTATGACAAATATATGAAATACATAGTATTATGCTGTGATCAGACATTTTGGTATTACCTATATCCTGTTTGGCAGATAGTCATAGGTGTTCAAGTGAGGCAAATAATATTGGTATAAATATGTCAGAGATTCCTGGAAAACTTGCTGATTATGATTTATGTTGGCTCCCAAAAACAAGTCCCATGTTTATCTTGACATTTTTATCAATGGCAATAAGTTTCATAAACTAGATCATAAGATATACACACAACATGTGATGAAAGAACTTTCAGAAGTCAGCTAATACTGCTATGTTTTGTAATATCTCTTTCTGCTTGATGTCCTATAATTCCAATACTTAGACTGAACATGGGGTATAGAAAGTCCTCCATGAATACTTGTTGGACAATTGACTTAATGTTCTCAGCTGGAGAATTTAGTCTGTGGATTGGCCATTAGTGTTTTAAGGTATTTATTATAGAATGTAGCAGTTAGGAAAAAATTATGTTAATGTTTCAAATAATATAATTTTATGAATGAAAACATAGACTGACAAAATTATTGGAAGGATCATGTCATCAGGAAGTTTAAAATAAAAAAATCCCAAGAGTTGTGAAGAAACCTGTAAAATTAGAACTTAGAAGGAAATAGTATGCAATAAAAAGAAGTGTAAACAATAGAAATACTAGAATATTTTCCTCTTCTACATAAGATGTCTGCCTTGTAATGTTCTCATTTAGCAGACCAAATCGAGGTCTGCCTCCTGATAATGAGTAATATGAATTCTCCCACTTTGAAAGTTCATTGTTGTAAGGCAATGTGTCTCTTGCTTTTCTTTGTTGTTAAACCCAGAAATGATACTAGAGGTTCTCTCTGGGCAGGGGCTTTTACTTTTTCTGACTCTTGATTATTATTGGTACAAATTCTTTCTTGCATATGCTTCCTAAAAACAAAAATGGGGGCTATGGGAGCATGAAAAAATTGCCCTTTCTGTGTTTTCATAAAAAGCATTATGAATATGTGGATTTTGTACCATGGTTCATCAATCAACTTCAGTGATGTCCTCTGGGGTACAGACTTTATGGGTGGCAAAGCAGGGCACATGCTACATTTACCCTTAGTTTGTCTCTATTCAGAGGGTGATTTTTGTTGGCTAAATTTCTGCTGAATGGAGTAATTTCCGGATTAAACTGAAATGATTTACAAGTACTTCTTTTATTTACAAAGGGCTCAAGAGCTCAAAATATCATTGTCTTAAATGTTATTTTGATAGCTTAGTGATATTTAGATGGAGGTGAAGCACCTCCTCCCATATTCTTTGTGGGGATACAATCTGGGAGTGTGCATTAGAATTATTCTATGACCTTTTGCATATTTATGAAGATAGATTCTTTAGGGTGAGGAGAATCTGCAGGGATGGAAAGTTCAAATTAATCTGATAAGGTAGACAAACTTATTGCCTGGAAATGGACAGGATCAAATATGTCTGTCTGAGCCACAGAGACTAAGCCAGAGAATTCCAGAACAGAAGACTTAATAAACTAAGGATTCCAGGCATTGGTGTATATAGAATTGTAACATTCAACTCACTCTATTGCCTAAGAAATAATGTGTGTTTCTTTCTTTAAAGTCTTGTTTATTCATTCGAACGTCATAGGGAGAAACACACACACAGAGAAAGAGGGAGAGGGAGATGTCCAGCCAGGGCAGAGCCAAGCTGAATGAATTCAGGAGCCAGAAGCTTCTTCTAGTTTTCCCATATGGATGGCAGGGAACTAAACACTTGGACTGTTTTCACTGCTTTTCTCTAGGCCATTAGCAGGGAGCTGGATAGGAAGTGGAGCAGCTGTGATAGGAACTGATACCCATAGGTGAAGCCAGCATAGCAAACGGTGGCTTTACCCATTATATCATAATGCTGGCTTCATAAAAGTGATTCTTATGTCACCAGGGAAATAGATGGCTAGGTTTGTAAAAACAAAACAAGGCCGGCACCGCAGCTCAATAGGCTAATCCTCTGCCTAGTGGTGACGGCACACCGGGTTCTAGTCCCAGTCGGGGCGCCGGATTCTGTCCTGGTTGCCCCTCTTCCAGGCCAGCTCTCTGCTGTGGCCAGGGAAGGCAGTGGAGGATGGCCCAAGTGCTTGGGCCCTGCACCCCATGGGAGACCAGGAGCACCTGGCTCCTGGCTCCTGCCTTCGGGTAGGCACAGTGTGCCGGCTGCACAACGGCAAAGGAAGACCTTTCTCTCTGTCTCTCTCTCTCACTGTCCACTCTGCCTGTCAAAAAAACAAACAAAATAGCTAAATTACAGTAATAATAAGACATACTAAATTCTTAACCAACATGCCCAGCCAATACTGTTGTTAGCACTTTGCAAAAAATAGATCATTTAATGATCTCAAAAGTAAATGAAGCAGAAACTATTTTATGCTTACTTTAAAGATGTGGAAACTGAGGCTCAGAATATTAAATGATTAACCAAGGATGAAAAAGATATGGAAAAATTGAAGCTGAGCTTTGAACCCAAGACTCTGATTCCATTTCGCTTTCTATCATCTCAATAATAGTCATGTGTTAATTTGTATAAGATTGAAGCATCTGCCTGTTCTTCTAAATTGAATTGTCTTCTGATGTTGTCTACAAAGAGCAATGCTTTGGAATCTAGAACAAAAATTCTGCCTTTTCATTTTGGTTTAACTATGGGTTGTAAAATTTTAATTACCTTTTGTTTAGAAAGTGCTATAGAACCTGAACTTGTAATCAGTGCTGGAAGTAGGCACACCAAGGGGTGGTTGATTTCCCTAGTGAATTTGAGTATCATTTATGGAAATGTAATTACAGTGGAATCCTGTTATAACGATCAATTTGGGCAACCCCCATTTGATCATTACATCCAAATGATCACCACACACAGACCATAAAACAGTGAGCCTCTCAAACCAGACAGGCTCAACAGTAAAATATCCATCTTGCAAAAACAGTATTATTACCACTAAGTACTTCACAACCAGCACAGGTCAGTCGAATTATTGGCTCTAATTAGCCCTGCTAAAGGCTATAACATTCTTTAGCTAAATCATAATGGCTTGTATGAAAGGTTTGAAATTCAACTAAGTCAATGAGTATTTATTATGTACCTGCTGTGTACTCCAAGTGGGGCCAGCAACTGAGGAGAATGTAAAATAAATAGGACCTTCTTTGTGAAGCTTACTATCCAATTACAACATAAGTTGCATAAACTCCTCAAGCGATTCTCCCTTAAAGAAGTGGGTACCCACAAACTCCCTTATGACAATATTTGTTACTTTCAGAGGTGAAAACTTTGGCGCTAGTAAAAAATAGAGTTTGGAGACTAATCTTTTGTCACAAATGTGACTGCAAGCATAAATGCAATAGGAAATGAAAATAAATAGTTCCTACCTGCACAGGCAGCACCTTAAGTCAGAGACAGCAAAGGGGTTTCATCTCGTATTACAATTTCAATGAATAGTTGCCTAAGTCAAAGACAGCAAAGAGATTTTATCTCTCACATCAATATCAGTGAGTTGTTAATGGCTGGCTGTATTACTAGGTTGAGAAGGATCTCTTGTCCCAACTGACACGGGAAAGAAAGATATTGCTGATTGGTAATTCCAGGCACGAAGATTGCAGGTAGAAGCCGCAGGAGAAATACTGAGCATCATCCTCTGCTGGGCTTCTTTCCTTCTGGAACTATGTCACTTTTGAGATCTCTGAAGTGGCATGCCCAGCTTGTAACTACTCTCCCTGAATGGCAGCGCAGCAAACACTGTACTGTGCAATGCACCTAGGAGGCTGTTCTCCTCCTGGACTCCCCCATGTCTGTTTCCTCTTGATTCCCTCATAGCCTCACACTTAGTTTTATACTTTAACCAGAGTGAAAATTTCTCCTTTGTCCACATCAATCATCCCCATTTGACTACATTTAATGTCAATGTACCACTCTGTGTTCTAAACTCTTGATATTCAGCATTTTTCTCAAAAACCTGTTCAAGATAGTATATATTTGGAGCTGAACAGAAAACCTCGCCAATCTGGGCAACCAGATATTTCCTCTTTGTCTTCTGATTTCTAGGAAACCATAATTTATTCACACAATGGAATCCGTCTACTTAAACTGGTACCTCACTCTGTAGCTCCAACTTTCTGAACACACCTTCTATTCCAGAGGGTGGAAGGCAGTTGTCTTGGATTTTGATTCTTTCTGATAACCTTGCTTGTTTTCCTTTTCTTTTCAGAAAAAATTCATTCCAGAATATTTCTTGTAAATCATTCAGTATAGAATATTCTTGTACTTTAGCCCTACTTCACATGTATTATGATTTATCATGCAAAATATAGTGCTTGAAGATTCCCCTGACCTTTCAACACTTTGTTTGGTCATAACAGCTTGAACCATGCTAATTTGGCATGAGTACAGAATGTTATGAAACCTTTTCAAGTCTATCCCACATAACTCTGGTTTTTCATTTCTGGAGCTTCACTATTGGGCATAATTCCAGATAAACAATAATTATCCCACAATACTTTTCTTGAACTCTATTTTTAAAAGGTAATTACAGTCAGACATTCTGGGCTTCATTGTTTCTGGCTTGTACCCACATACCATGTAGAAAAGAATTACAATCAATATATGTATTCATCCTTTGGATATGCTTGTCTTGGGGAGCCAGGTACTGATATTTGACCAGCATATTAATAATCTCTATGACTTCCATGGTCAGTGATAGCAGGTTTTCTCCTAGCTGTCTGATAAGAATACCACTGTTTAATCATGCATGAGACCTTATTATGTACTGGAGCCACTCCACCACGGGACTACAACTCCACTTATCCTAGAAACTTTCAGAGTTTTTACAATTTCCTGGTCATCACCCTAGAGTTTTTATCATTTGGAGGTTCTTCCATCCCGACCCACATCTCTGCACAGTAAAATTCACAGGAAGTGTAAAAGTGGAGGGTGGCTTTAATGATTGGGATGTAGTAACAGAGGATTTACAATCAAGAATAACTTTCTTTTTTTTTTTTTTTTTTTTTTTACAGGCAGAGTGAACAGTGAGAGAGAGAGAGAGAGAGAGGAGAGAGAGAGGTCTTCCTTTACCTTTGGTTCACCCTCCAATGGCCGCTGAGGCCGGCGCGCTGCAGCCAGTGCACCGCGCTGATCGGATCTAGGAGCCAGATGCTTCTCCTGGTCTCCCATGCAGGTGCAGGGCCCAAGGACTTGGGCCATCCTCCACTTCACTCCCGGGCCACAGCAGAGAGCTGGCCTGGAAGAGGGGCAACCGGGACAGAATCCAGCTCCCCGACCGGGACTAG
Organism: Oryctolagus cuniculus; assembly: GCF_964237555.1. Taxonomy (NCBI): domain Eukaryota; kingdom Metazoa; phylum Chordata; class Mammalia; order Lagomorpha; family Leporidae; genus Oryctolagus; species Oryctolagus cuniculus. The sequence continues at coordinate 88,363,283 of NC_091438.1, forward strand.
AACCCAGTGTGCCGGCGCCGCAGGTGGAGGATTAGCCTATTGAGCTGCGGCGCCGGCAAAGAATAACTTTTTAAAATTCCAAAGAAGGAAGACAGATTAAAAAAATGGTGACAAAGAGATCAGTAAATTTAGACAGACAAAAAAACGGAGGAAGCTAAGATTATAGTGGTGAAAATAAATAAGTGCATCATGTTGGCAGGCCTGTAGGCTGGAAGGGACAGACTAGACAGCCTGCATAGAAACTAGCATTTTAAAAAATGCATTTTGTAATTGCCTTTCTTCTCTAGAAGTCCTGAGATGAAAAAAGAGACAACGAGATTGGAATCAGTTGAAACTGGAGCTTTCTCCAATGCTAATAGCAACCACAGTTAACACTAACACATGCCATTTTTGCTTGTGATATTTTACATTTTTCTTTTTCAGAAACAGAATATTTTTCCCTACAGATCAAATGCAATTTACTCTATGGATTTCCTCCTACTAATTTTTTGTGATGATCTATTGGAAGGATTAGACCTGTAGATTGAGGATACAATCTGCTTGGATACTGAATTTAATCTCAAAGAGTTCAAAGGAGCACCAGGATGTGAGCAGGTTTAGCGAAGGAACTGGCTTTGATTTCAGCCTCAAGAGGGCAAGATAAGTCTTTTGAGGGATTCCTATCATGCAGCCCAGTCCACAGAGGTAGGACAGTAGGCTCAGGATGGAAGGATAATGAATGGGCATTGGTTGAAACATGTTCTCTATTATATTTGTTGACAATCAGAGAACAGCACTTGAAGATTGTCTTCTCTATTGAGCACTGAAAAATACTTGATTTTGACATAATTCCTAACATCAATGTTTCATGATTAAATTTTCCAAAATGTTTCTGATAAACAGAAGCCAGAGACTATGTCAGGTTTGTACAAGAGCATTTAAAAAGTTCATGGAAACATGGAATAAAAAGCTAACTTTATTTTGGTACTCAATTTTTTAAAAATATGTGCATAGTTTTTATTTTACATCTTTTTCACAATATGAATTTTCTAAGAATGTGAAGTACTCCTCTAGATTGAAATGATAAAGTGGCAGGCAAAGTTTACTTTTGGGAAAGAGGTAGGGTGAGGATGGAGATGACAGAGGGATTTCTTGTGGACATATTTTGCTTTCCACCACAAATTACCTGCCACCTGTGTATAGCAAGAAAGTTGAATGAGATGATTAAAATGGAATGATAGCTCCATAACATGTGACCTTGGTCAGTGTTTTGTTTCTTGATCATAAAACAGACTAATACTTTCTTAACAGAGTTTAGAGGACTCAATTAGGCAATATATGATGCAAAATACCCAGTCCAGAGCCTGGAATAAATGAGACCACCTATAAATGTTATTTTCTTCCTTTATTTTTTTCCACATTTTTATTAGGTTATATACAATTAGTATGCTACATACTTGGGAGCTTCATTTGGGTACCTTGGACTTCTAAATGAGGGGTCAGTTTATTCTGGGGAGCTAGCACATGTTCTCCCAGCACTATTTGCATATTCAGGACTCGATCCTATAGTCAGCCATTACCGATGTATTGAGAGCATACAACCTGTTTTGAAGGGAGGTGGTTCATTTCCCTGGTTTGCATGACCACCAAAACATAAGAGCCTATATTTGTGAAAGTACTTCTGAGACTAAGGCCGAAGAGGTGATTTCTCTGGATGCTTGCCCCTTTCTGAGTGTATCAACTTAGCTTTAAGCAGAGTTATTATGTGTGTCATTTGAGTGCCATTACTATGCTCAAGATGAATATGAGATATCAACTCAGATTGTGAAATGCAGACACTGATGGATGACAAAGACTCATTCAATTACAATTAGGACAAAACAAACAGCTTTTGAAATGAAGCTCATAGTGGGAAGGAAGGGAGGAGAAATTCTTGTCCTGTTGTACTGATAGGTTTCCCTCTCTAAATGAGCATAACAGCAAACAGGTTATACAGAAATGCCTCTGGCAGTAGAGATGACAGTGACATTAGCAGCATTTGGGAAACAAAACAAATTGGCATCATCAAAGTACAGCATGCACCTAGTAAATTTATTTCTTTATTATTTCTTTTACAACTTGCATAGCATACATATGTATCTATAATAGCTTTTCAGTGCAGAATAGTGCAGCATAGACTATTCAAGAAATGTATATAGGTATACAGTCATCACGTTAATAACAGCATCAAGTATTGTCTTTTTAAATGCTGAGTTTGGCATGACAAGAGTCAAGAAACAGAAGAAGTTAATAGGGAATTTTGAGAATGAGGCAAACCTGGACTTAATTTCTTCTCCTACCTTTTCAAAGCTTTAATTTCCTCCTTAGAAAATGGAAATATTAGTACTTACTATGGAAGCTAGTTGCACTTATAGAACTCTAATGACAGTGGTGGCATTATTTTCGTTAGATTAACCCCTATCTCTTTGTAAACTGAGACAGGAACCTAGGTATCCTTCTCAACACCCAGCACAAATTATGTGCACCTGAGTTCCAGAGGTTTGCTTTGACTACTCTGCATTACTATTAATTTTGCCATCTCTCCCACTAGACTAGGAACTTTTTTATAAGAGAAAGATCCAATACTTATCTTCTAAAACATAAATCCATGCATGAATACCTTAATTAAATAGTACAAAGTTGGACATTTCCAGCTCCTTAGCACACATTATCAACTCTCATGTTTAGTTATAAAAGGTAATCTGAAATAAGATCTAAATAATTTCTTCAGTGAACCCTCTTGGAAAATCAATTACCGATATAACTAGAGCTGATCTCCATGCTTTACTCCTCCTCAGACTGATGGGCCCAACATGAAATAGGTTTTATTGTGTCAGCATACCAACGATATTAGGATCCTGGACTGGAGAGTACCGATATTTTCATGAATAATCACTTTTCTCCAAAATAGTTGTCCCCATATATACACACACACATATATATACACACACACATATATATTATTTATGTATAAATTTCCCTATAAAATCATGTGCTATTTATTGAGAATGGAAAATAACATTTTTCTTTTTATTATTTTAAAACAAGTCTCAGAGGTGGGTGTTTGGCCTAGCAGTTTAGACATCCATGTTCCATAATGGAGTTCCTGAATTTGACTCCCACCAAATTCCCACCAGTGTTACCTGATTCCAGCTTCCTGCAAGCACAGACTCAGGGAGGCAGCAGGTGATATCATAAATATTTGAGCTCCCGCCATTCAAGTGAGAGATCTAGATTGAATTCTAATCTCCAGACTTTGGCCTCAGCACAGCCCCAGGCATTGCTGGCATTAGGGGAATGAACCAGTAGATAGGGAGCAGTCTCAATGTGCATATAGAAAACAAATTCTGTGACACCAATGTTGTGGCATAGTGCGTAAGCTGTCTGACTGTGATTCTGCCACCCATGGATGGATTTATTGTGGCCATCTGGGGAGTGAACTAGTAGATGGAAGATCTGTCTCCTCTCTCCTCTCTCTCTGTCTCCCTCTCTTGCTGTAGCTGACCTTCAAATAAATACATATATCCTTTAAAAAAGGAAAGAAAAGAAAACAATTTCTGAGACAGGTGTTTGGTGCTACAGTTAAGTCGCCCCTTGGGAGGCCTGCATCTTATATCAAAGTACGTAGATTCAAGTCCATGCTCCATTATCAATTCCAGCTTTCTTCTAATGCACATAACAGAAGGCAGCAAGCAATGGCTCAAGTATTTGGATCCCTGCATCCCATATGAGAGATTTGGATTGAGTTCCTAGCTCCTGGTTTTGACCTGGCCCAGTCCTGATGTAGCAGATCTCTGGGGAGTGAAACAGTGGATAAATTTCCTTCTTTCACTCTACTTCTCAAATAAATGAAATGAAATAGACAAACAAGTTCCATAAACCTAAAAAGTAGGAAAATAACCCAAATAGAGCCATATACTCTTAAATACATGAATAAATAATTGACTAGATTACCATGGGCAAAATTTTACTTCGGTCTAAAGATAAAGATTATTGCGTACTTTACAAAAAATTTCCTACCTTATAAGAGCATTAAAATTTTTACATATATATGAATATACTTTTAATGTCACCTATGTGTAAGCATAGAATACATGTGCACATGTGTTTTCATACATAGACATATACACACATATATATGTGGTGGGGTCCTAGTGTTTAGGATAACATAGTTAACAATTCCAGGAGATAATTATGGGACTCTTTCATTCACATCAATATCTTCACCAGCAAAAACAGAACAGTACAGGAAAACAGACACTTGGAAACAGAATTACTTGTAATGAAAGATTATCCCTAGCTCAGATTATATTCAAAGGAGATGACTTAAATGTATTCTTATAAAAACAGAAAAAAATGAAAAAGCAGGAAAAGACGATAATAAAATTTCAGGATTAAAAAAATGCTACAGAAATAAGTATATCTCACCAAATGCTGTACCACTTAGTGGTGTTTTGTCCCACCCCAGAAATGCTCCCCTTCTAGACTTTCCGTTTCCGTGAATGGCCCCTTCATAATTCCCATTCCTCTGTCAGTATTCACTGTGTTGAGAACGAATGACACTGATGACATTTCGCATTCCATTTTCTTCCTCTTTGGCTTGTGAGATTCAGATGCACTGAACCCATACAATGTTAGGAGGTAAAAGGTACTCTTGTGACCTGTGAAAATGAATGTCACTTTCAGAGGTGCAGGGGAAGCTTTGGGCCTTGCAGGAAGTGCTGCCCCCCTTAACAGCAATCTGTGTAACACTATGATGCTCAAAAGACAAGAATGTTGTCTCTTCCCAAAGAAGAATAGAGCATATGTGAAACAGTCATTTTACTCACTACAAGGTCAGAGAACAAAGCACTTCAGAGACAAATAAGGAAAGTGGGGCACGAAGATAATTATTTTAGAATAATTCTGGAAATATGTTAACCAGTCAGGACAGCATTTATTTTGAAACTTGGCATTATAATTTTGCATGGAGATTTTTTTTTCTGAGCATTTTTTTTGTTGCTTTCAGAGAGATCTATTATGATACGTAGTGCTGAAGGGAACATGTTGACATGTCTGAGAGCTAAAACAAACGTGAAGAATGAAGCTGAAAATAGCCGACTGTGAAGAAAGCATTAAAAAGCTCTGGGTGGCACTCAGCATTGCACATCTAGTATTCAGAGATGTGTGAGGAGAAGGCGATAGCATGGCAGTCATAGCAGGCTTTTCTGAGAAGGAATTAAGAAGGGCACATCATTTGCTATTATAGACTAACGTAATTGCTATCTACATGTCTCTGCTTCTCTTTTGCCAAGAGGGATACACATGAAAAAGATGCAGCTGCACCTCTCTTTGCATAGTGCATTCCTGAAAAGCTCTGTGCAAATAAAATCCCGTTATAACACGAGAAATGATTCATCTTTTCTGATTGATCTTCAATAGGAATGGCTCTTAACATTTAACCTTTAAGAGCCTTTGTCTGAGCCACTAGGGGCTCGGCTTACTTGCCTATACTATTAGCTCCTAAATGACTTCGTAATGAAGTGTTCGCCAGGCTCAGTGAAATAAGAAAATGAACTAAAATATTTGGAAGATAAATTCATTCATATTAAATTGTTCTGTTTAATTCTGAGGTTATATCTCTCCTTCCTTTTTGATGTTAAGAGCACCTTTGCTTTTATGAAATAATGCCAACAACAGGTGATTGTCCTTAGTGTGCTGTTTATAATTTTACCAGTTTGTGACACCCAAAAGTATTTGGACCACAATATATGAGGATATTTTGAAAATTCATTGGAAAATGGAATACATAATCCTTTTGGTGCAAAAATTTTGGAAATTCATATGTATTTGTTTTCATAATGAGCATTTCCATGAAATTTAGAAGAACTCTTACACAACCACACAAACAACCTCAATCAAAAGTGCACAAAAAGTTAATGCATTTTTCAACAATATGGACTTCCTTTATAAAGAAAATCTAGTATACTGCATCCTGTAATGCAAAGAGGTGTCTTCTACCATTTATAGTTTTTGACAGTAGATACCAGATGTTCCTCCTCTAGCAAACTCTCAAACCAGTACTGTGAATATAATAAGACCTATATACTTGAAACACAATAATTTCACCATCTAGAAGTCCCCATTTTAGGGGCTGAATTAATCAAAATATAAGCAGCTATATTTAAATTTTCCTTATCCTTTAAGCTTGGTTATAAGGGACTGATCAAGATAGTTCATGTGTAATACATAACCAAGGCTAAGCCTTGAAGAGAATTTTAGTGGTGAAAAATGTTGATTGTCTTAGCGCAGTCATCAGACTATAAGGGAAAAAAAATACCTAACTTTTAAAACTTTAGTGCATAATGGCAGCTGGTATACTCCTGTTTGCTGTACTGAATCTGTTCTGATGGGGCTCCCAGTTTAGGATACTGGGTGTTTTTGTTCTCATTCATGAGTCCTACTCACCATTCCTATCCCCCAAACTCTGAGGAAATAGCACTCTACACCATAATATGTATTTCAGTGGCAATGACAGGTATTAATCAACCACTGAAATACATTGTTGTAGATGATGACTAGCTCTGTGGCAGGAAACGCTTAGGGTAAAATGGAATGTGTGACCTAAGAACCCAGATTGGATCAGCAACTTCTCTGAGGAAGTGCTATTTCAACTCAGATTAATAGGATGATTAGAAGGTAATGAAGTATTCCCCACAATGCTAATAATGGTCAGGCTCAGAAGCCAGGAGGATGCAGGATTAAGGAAACTGAAGATCTTCATTGCTCTGGCATAGCAAATTAGAAGATGGAGAGTGGTGTCAAGCCCCCAGAATGAAGCAAAGTCTCCCTGAACTATGGTGGTGCAACTTGATTTCAAGAGAACCCTCTACCCACACAAAAAAATATAAAAGTTTGTTCATTAACAAAAAATGATGTCAACTACTGTTGAGGTGAACTTATTCTGAGAGGAGAAGCACGGTGAGGGCAAGAGGCATGGAGTCACGACACAGTTACCAGGAGTTGGATGAAAGCAGGCCATAGGCGAGCAGCTCACAGACTCATTTATTTCAGTTGGTATAGCAGCTTATACAGCTGAGGCAGCCAATCTGGTCAAGGGGTGGTTTATACCATAACCAATCTCTGCCTGTTGCCAGGCAGGCTCCTTTGCCAGGTGGGCTCCGAAGGCATCCATCTTGGCATGGCCTTCTCATTCCACCACAAGCTACACTGTCAAATTCAAAAGGAAGCCAGAGACATTTCCAGAAAGGAGAAAGAGGTCAATGAAAGCCAGAATGACAAAGGTCCTAAAAAGTGCACAAATGTCAAGTCCCATACTCCTGGTTTAGGCACTAGCAGAATAATCAAAAGAACTAAATCCCTCACCCCCCAAAAAAAAAGTCCTCCCAGAAAAAGAACAATTTGAAAGATTTTAAATAAGTAAACATGATTAAATTTTTTAAAGAAAATAAAATAAATAAAAATTGTGCTACATGCAAAATCAAGATATTTTGTAATATAATCAACCAGCCCTGAAAAAAGATACAGTCACAACCTAAAATAAAAAAATAGACACAATATACTATAGACACTTTTGAATTTTTTGAATATATAATTATATTCCTAATATCCAAAATTATTAAAAAATCCTTTCTTTATAAATTACGCAGACTGTGATATTCTGTTACAACAACACAAAATGGACCGACACAAAGAACAGTTAAGGCTGTTTCAGCATTGAAAAGGAGGTCAGTCTTCACATTGAACAAGCACATTGAGTCATAAGAAAAGTAACAAAAAATACAAACTCATCATGCTAACACACCAGAATCTCATGAACATGAGACTATAGAAGTATGAAAAATGACTAGAGAAGAAAAATGGCTTATCTACAAGAGAATGTGTCAGACTGACAGCAGACTTCTCATCAGCAATAATAAATGTCAAAAGACAGCTACAGTAAATTAACTGTTGCCAGAGTCCTATAAAGCAATCACTCAAATTTGAGAATTAAATAAGGATATTTGCAAGAAAACAAAGGCTAACATTTTCTGCCCCGACGGATCCTCACCAAAAGAAGTAACTACTCAAGAGGAAATGAGTGACATACCAGAAATAATGGTAAACAACAAGGGGGCTCTAGATATATTAGCAAATCTAAATTAGCACTGTATAACTTAATAATCATAATTAGTAGTATGGGGAAGACAGGACAGAAGGTAGAATAACTCACCTAAAGTAAAAGACAGAGCTCCTTTTACTGATTAGGATAGAGTGATTTATCTAATCTTCATCAAACTAAGTTAAGATATTGGAATTTAAAAGTACTTATTAAATAATATATTTAAAACTTCAAATCAAAGAAAAATAGAGGAAGGTGACTGAGGGAATTCTATTTGTCTACTACAAAGCAGAATAAAAGGGGAAAGAGAGATGACAAATCAAAGAAAAAATTAAGGTAGTGGTAATAATTCCAAGTATGTCAAGAATTTAAGTAAGAAATGATTATATCTATCTACCTAAAAATAAAGACTTTAATAGCTCGATGGTCAGAAACCTATAATGAAATTAGCTGTGATTTATAGGAAACACATAAAATGTAAGAACAAATAAATATTGACAGTAGAGTTGGCCAAAAAGTATATACAAAAGGCAGATGCAATAGTGGCACACCGTAACCTAAATTAATATTATATTTAAGTTATTATTAAATAAAGAGAATAATTATTTAACAGTATAATGGGAAAAGGACAGAAAAAGATACAAATTCAGACACTTTATGTGATTATATGTAAATTAAAAATAAATGACCCAATTTTTGACAAAATTATTAAGAAAATGTTAAAAATCTACAAACATAAAGATTTATTTTTTTTATTATTATTTTTTTTTTTATTTTTGACAGGCAGAGTGGACAGTGAGAGAGAGAGACAGAGAGAAAGGTCTTCCTTTGCTGTTGGTTCACCCCCCAATGGCCGCCGCTGCAGCCGGCGCACCGCGCTGATCCGATGGCAGGAGCCAGGATCCAGGTGCTTTTCCTGGTCTCCCATGGGGTGCAGGGCCCAAGCACCTGGGCCATCCTCCACTGCACTCCCTGGCCATAGCAGAGAGCTGGCCTGGAAGAGGGGCAACCGGGACAGAATCCGGCGCCCTGACCGGGACTAGAACCCGGTGTGCCGGCGCCGCAAGGTGGAGGATTAGCCTATTGAGCCACGGCGCCGGCCCAAAGATTTATTTTTAGTACAGCTTTTTCATCATTGATACATCAATTATATAAAATATTAAGAAAAATAATAAAACAGATAAGTGAACGAAACAATCAACTCACCTGATGGCTGCATGTATGTATTTCAGTACCTCAACTGAGAAAATGTATCTATTTTTTTCCAGTGGATCTTTTAAAGCCATGCCTAACTTGTATAAATGTTTCTTTGTGAAAAGTATGTGTATAATTAATACATTAAAATATTTTATTGGGTTTAAAAATTTTTAAATAATTTATAGGTAACCCTGAGAAAAAATTTAACAAGAGATATTGTCAGACAACTATAGAAAGAGACAACCTGTGTGGCCAATAAAAATGTGTGAAGCTGTTTATTCATCAGAAAAATAAACATTTAAGTGAGTTGCAATTTTCCATGTATCAGATTGGTCAAAATCCCTGACTGGCAATTTCTGTAGGGCAGGCAGAGTCACAAAGTGTCATATAATGCAAAGAGGGAAAATCTGAATAATGGTCCTTGAGAGAAAATGTGTGTATCTACAAATATTGAAATATCCCATAGCATAGCAATTCCACTTTGACTTACAAATCCTTAAAACAGTGTCTTTCAAATTTTTTTGAAGGCAATCCACAGATAAACAAAACAAAGCAAACCCATTTGACACTGTAAATCAGAACACATACATGCATAGTCACAAAAGAAACTGAAATTATATTTCTTAAAGATTTGTGTATTTATTTATTTGGAAGAGTTACACACAGAGAGAGGAAGAGACAGAGAGAAAGAGAGAGACAGAGAGGTCTGCTGGTTCACTCCCCAGTTGGCCACAATGGCTGGAGTTGGGCTGATCTGAAGCCAGGAGCCAATAGCTTCTTCCAGGTCTCCCATGTGGGTGCAGGGGCCAAGGACTTCTACTGCTTTCCCAGGCCATAACAGAGAGCTTGATCAGAAGTGGATCAGCCCTGGACTGGAACCGGCACTCATATGGGCATCACCGGCTTTACCCACTACATTGCAATGCCAACCCATGAAATTTATATTTCTCAAAAGAATACTATTTATCCCATCCCATTCCATTCCACTCTACTGTTCTTCAGTCTAATCATTCCACTGTGGTCACAGGCCCCTTAATTGATATCATGATGCTATTTGTGTCACTCAACTCACCCTGTTAGGGAAATTCCCACATGTGCTTTGATTGCCCAGCAGTTTTTATTGAAGCATTGTCTGCAATAATTAAGTGTTGTAACCAATTAAAATGTTATTAATAGACAAATAAATAGACAGACATATATATACAGATGCATATATAATTATGTCATCCTTCTCTATAATATAAACACACAGATGCATATATAATTATCTAATTACTCTGTAAAGTTTATCCTGTCCCAATTTTCCTGGGGTAGTCCCTTTTCCCTCATATTATCTTGCCATCCCAACTGTTAATGCATCCTTCCACTTCCAAGTATGTCAAGATTTGGATGAAAAAGTTGAGGTCAATTTCATGAGCAGATGACCAGGATAGTCACAAAGTCCCACCTTCAGATGGGCCCTACATGTGGGGTTTCATGCCCTGCTTCACCATCTTGAAATTATTTCTCAAAAAACATTTAAAATCTCTATTTGAAAGGCAGAGTGATAAAAAGAGAGGCAGAGAGGGAGCACCAATTTATTGGTTTATTTTCCCCCAAAAGCCAACAAAAAGCCGACAACATCTGGGACTAAATGAGTCCAAAGTTAGGAGCCAGGAATACAATCTAGAGTTTCATTGGAAGTGGCAAGAAACCAATGTACATAAGCTGTAAGTGCTGTCTACCATGGTTTGCAGTAGTAGGAAACTGAAGTTAGGGATTAGAGCTGTGAATTGGATTTCCATGGTACTCTGGTATGGATGTAGGTGTCTTACATAAATGTCTTAACCACCAGGCTAAATATCCACCTCCAAATTTCTTAGTAATATTATCTCTGAGTTGTGATTAATAAGTGAAGTTGATGAGGCAAGAAATAATGAAATATGAGTGGAAGAAGAGAGGATGAGAGACATGGACATGCATGGTCTCACCTTCCTGGATGTTTCTTCCTTGCCTGGTTCCCTGAGTCGCAACCAGTTTCTCCTACTGCCTTCATCTCCATGCCATAGCTCATCAGTGCTGCAAGTCTCTGTCCCCCTCCCAGGGAGAATTCATATCTTTTGAATGCCAGCAGCATCTGGGGATAGGAAATATTATAATATGACTTGTTAGGACCTCTCTCTTCTCAGTGCAGAACTTGCAATCCTGTAGGGGCTACCTATGGATTGTGGCACCAAGTCTATGAGAAGGGAAGATGCCTGAAAAGCATATCTCCATGCCTGAGAAAAAACAACACTAAATAGCAAATAACTACTTCTGGCAGGTAAAGACAGAATGGGCAAGGAAGACATCATTCTATATTTTAGGGCCTTAAAGGACACTACCTCCCTTCTTTTTGAACACACAGATTTTGTAGCTATGCCTGGATAAGATATTTAATCACCTTATTAATATTTTATTGTTTTTAATTTGACAACCAGGAGGGAGGAGGAAGGGTGAAGAGAGAGAGAGAGAGAGAGAGAATGAGAGAGAGTCAGAGAGAGACAGAGACAAAGAGATTTCCCATGTACTGGGCCAGACCAAAGCCAGGAGCTGGGAACTCAATTCAAGTCTTCCACAAAGGTGGTAGGGAGCTAATTACTTGACCCATCACTGCTGGCTCCCAGAGTTTGCATTAGCAGGAAGCTGGAGTCAGAAGCCAGAGCTGGGAATCAAAGCCAAGCACCCTGATATAAGACGTAGGTGACTTAACCACTAAGCCGAACACCTACTCCCACTGTTTTAATATTTTATTCTTCTTTCATAGATCAATCAGGAGTAATCAATGTTTTCCTCAAGGAGGTGACCTGATCAGATTTGCATTCAAGAAAGATCGCAGCCTTCAGGCTCAGTTCCTGCTGTGAGTGGAAAGCCTGTCTCCCACTTGAATGCACTGATACACCACTCCTTGAGAATTGGTTGTCAATCATTATAAACATATTACAGGTCCTATGATGAACTTGTGTGACTAAGAATCAAAAGGAAGAAAAGGAGCAATTTTCTGCCACTTGTCCTGTCTTCTTCCCTCTCTGGGTCCACGCCCCTTTCAGGTGTGTCTCTTGTCCTCTGATTGCCATTCTTTTGAGACCCCCTGGGTGAGTGGAGGGTCCTTTTAAAAAGTTGCACCTGGAGCACTTAGGGTATATTCAGGTGATTACCTTTGTTGATTAGTTTTGTCAATTCCTCTTATGCTTTCAGAAAATTTAGTTGGGTCACCTTGAGGGTACTTCAGTTATAATTTAAATACATTTTTTTTTAACTTGCTTGTACTCTCGGAGAGCTGCTATCATTCAGTTGGCTCTGTGAGATATTCTGCAAGTTTGTTCTCCCTCTTTTCCCCCTAAGATACGTTAACTTCAAAAACAAAATCATAAAATAGGACTGCAAGGTGGCTTCCAGAGGTTATTACATCGTTCCCTCTTCGGAAAGGCTGCTAGGAAGTCATGTCTGAAGAATGAAGATTTATTCTACTTTAAGAGATTTCTGGGGAAAAGAATTCACAGCCTCCCTTCATACCCATTTTGGGGTTAAAGAGCCCTGTCAGGGAATTTTTCCTTATATCTAAACAAAATCTAGCTTAATGTTCCTTTTAGGGCAGGCAAAGTACATGGTGTTCATTTAATAGTAGAACTAAGGCTTTCTTTTTGCTCTGACATGCCCCAAGGTGTTTTAGGATGGTGGTTGGATATGTCAGAGAGAAAATAGGTTTTATGTTATTTGGTCTGAATTTCCATTAGGTTCCTGTTTGTCTGGACAAACAGGCAGGAGTGCCCATCTTTAAATAATGACCTCAGATTTACCTGGGGAATTACTTACCAATGAACGTTAGCTTCAGGATGAGAAAAAAACAGTTGATAAAATCATTACTGAGGTTATAAAACACCCAGGTGGGCAGTATGTGTAGCTTCAGACTGGATAAATCATGCCTCTATAATCTACTTGGAATTTTTGAAAGAGTTAACAAAACATTGAAATGTACAGAAGTAGTGGGCATTAAATATTTAGACATTCAAAAGGCTTTTGATCAAGCTCCTAACCAGAAGTCATTTAGGATCCATTTCAGCTTTCTGTAGGACCCAAGAGGTGAGAGGTAAAATTTCATCTTGTAAAACCTTGGTGCTAGAAAAAACCTGGATAACAATGAAAATGAAAAGTAAGAACAAATGATGTTGTTAGAGCAGAAGGAGGTTAATAGAAAGGTGCACCAGGGAATGGTATTGGAACCAAATATCTCGTATGTGTTAATGACAATCAATCTGGAAATGCTTCTGAATAATGAGGTTGCAAAATTTGTTGGTACCAGAGAATTATTTAGGCCAGTCAGGTGTGGGGAGCATTTTGAGGAACTCTACAGGAACTCAACAAAAATTAGGTACTTGAATATTCTGATGTCATATAAAATTGAGCCAAGACAAAAGAATGGTACTTCATATTATAAGGAATAATTTAAGCTACTGATGCACACTGATAGACTTTGAATTAGCTATAACCTTTGAGAAGAAAGGTCTAGCAGTCATTATGAATATCTCAGTAAAGGATCTGTTCATAGCGAAAAGGTGGTAGGAAAGGTCTACAGAAGTGCAAGTGCAATCATTGGATGCATGTGAGAAGAGACGACAAAGGCCAGGATTATTTCAATTGGAAAGGAGAAGAAGTAAGAGGGAATTTGTTAGAAGAGGGTAAAACTGAAATTCTAAAACAGAAATGTCAGTTGAGTACTTCTATTCACTTTTGCCTATAATACTAGAAATTCAATGAAATTATGTAACAAGAAGTTTAAATGAAAAAGGAAAGAAAATGCTTATGTAATTCATAGTTAACATTAAGAATTTCCTGCATGGAATATTGCTGAGCCGGATACCAACAACTGAGCAAGGTATCACATGGGTTACACATTCACAGGGTGGGCTAAGACTCAAAATCTATTTGAGATACTATTAGAGATGGTGTATGACCGTGTATTCTAAAGCAGTTTTCACAGTCTCTCCGGTACTTTAATTAATTTATGTATTTGTTTCCTTCATTAGATTTAAATTCTAGAAAGCAGAAATTTGTATCATTTCCCCTTTTCTCTTCAGTGTCTAATGATACACTTTTTTCCCAGAAAGTAGTTGTTAACTACTTGCAGATTTAGAACTTATGTGGCATGAGAGGATGGGAAATGATTAGCAGTAGAAGGGCTGATTTTTTCCCCAAGTCTATCTGCCTCCAAGAACCCCAGCAAACACTACTTACCCATACTGCAGTCATCACTCAACTGTAAAAATGAGGGAATGAAGTTACAGAAAGGAAAGGAAGGAAGGAAATTAGAATTGGTAGCTATTGATCAGTATTAAAAATCCAAGTGTAGGGACCGGCACAGGGGCACACTATGCTAATCCTCTGCCTGTGACGGCAGCATCCCATATGGATGCCAGGTTCTAGTCCCGGCTACTCCTCTTCCAGGCCAGCTCTCTGCTGTGGCCAGGGAAGGCAGTGGAGGATGGCCCAAGTGCTTGGGCCCTGCACCCGCATGGGAGACCAGGAGGAAGCACCCGGCTCCTGGCTTCAGATCGGCACAGCGCGCCGGCTGCAAAGCGCTGGCCTTAGCGGCCACTTTGCGGGGGTGAGCCAACGGAAAAAGGAAGACTTTTCTCTCTGTCTCTCTCGCTCTCTCACTTTCTCTAATCTACCTGTCAAATAAATAAATAAAAAAAAAATTTAAAAATCCATGTGTATGTCATGGGCTTTGCCACACATGTTGAAAATCAACAGCTTAAAAATAAATTTTAGGAACAGGTATTTCGCTTAGAGGTTAAGGCTCAGGTTGACTCGTATTCCATATCATAGTGCCTGGGTTTCACTCAGGGCTCCTGACTCCAGTTTCTGGCTTTTGTAGATCCAAGGGATCAGCATTGCTGGCTCAAGTAACTGAGTTTTGGTCACCCACGTGGGAGATGTGAATTGTGTTCCTGGGTCCCAGTTTTGGCCCTCCCAGCTGTTGCTGATATTTAAGGAGGGCTCTCTCTTTCTCTCCCTGTCCCTAAAATGAACAAATAAATGATCCAATATTTCTCTGAGGAAGGAACTATTGTCCCTAACCTATTTTCTTGAACTAACCCTAGCCCAATCCCTGGCACACTCAAGACCTCAAGGATTGTCTTTAATGTCCTTTTAGAAGTCATCAACTCTAAAACATGTATAGATAACATGTATAGCTGTTAGAACTCATTGTTAAGAATTTAGTTCACACTAAGCCTTAGAAATACAGGTCATCTTTTCTGGGTTTTTGCTATGTCCTGGAGACAATTCATTTAATATTTATTGAACATCTATAGAACCACTCGAAATAACAATGAAAAAATTCACAGTTTATGATCACAAAGAATTTAAAGTAGAACAGGAAAATTAGAGAAGCAAACAAGCAATTTGAAAGTAGAATGATAAATCCTGTATCAGGGGAGCCACAGGAAGTGATAAGAATGCAGAGGACTAGGATATAACTCAGATCTGAGGGGTCAAGGAAGGCTTCCTGGAGAAATCTGCATGTAAATTGACATGTCAGAACAGGGATGGAGGATGGGAGAGTTGGGGTCTGGACCCAAGGCAAAGATGAACCCTGCAGATTTGTGATCTCAAAGGTGTTCAGTTTGGCAAGATCAGTGAGTCCTGGCGCTGACCTAGAGAGTAGGATAAGCGCTGGCCCAAGACATAAACCAATGTGTTACTGCTTGAGACATTTTATTCAGGGCAGTGAAAAAGAGTAGTGGGACCCTCAAAGCTGGTGACAAAAATGAGACTGGGATAGAGAACGAGCACATTTCATTAGTTTGAGTTTACCAAGAAGCAGACACTAAAATAGGACCAGAGCTGCAGGAAATGAATTGGTGGAGGGAGCAGAGGGAACAGGAGTATGTAGGGGATGCTTTGAACACGATGCATATCTGACACATGGGGCAGGAGATCAAGAAGGAAGGAGTACTCGGTAGGAAGAGTGTTAGATTGCGTTGCCACTCCAAGACAGATTGAGCTGGGTCTGTGGCGCATTCTGTAGGCAAAATTGTCTTTTGTAGGAAGTCATGTCTTCCTAGAATGGGCCTCTTTTAGTGTGCATATTTGTCATGGTTCTCTAGAGAAGCACAACCAACAGAATGTGATGTATACACCTACACAAATATATATACATATATAATATATATACAAATCTAAAATAAGCTGTGTGTATGACAATATATATGTGTATATATTGTGAATCTAAATAATCATCAGTGAGATTCTTGAAAGATTTATTGCTTATTTGGAGATAGAAGTGCACTGCAATGAGAATAAACATGTCAGAATAAACGATGAGCATATTCAAAGAAGTTCAGACTCAGAAAAGTTTTTAAAGTCAAAAGTGAGGAAGTTTACCTAAGATATTTTGAAACAATAATCTTTGGCCGTAGAATCCACACAGCAGGTGGCACGAGCCTGAGGTTGAACAGACAGTTGCTGAGCGGATGTCCTTGCAACAGTCCACTTTGTGTGAGGTTGCCTTGGCGAGCCTTTGGGAAGCTTATGCTTTTGTCTTTAGTGCTAGCTATTAAATATCAGGCTATCACGTATGAGAGCCCTTCCTTCACAGGCTTCCAGTTGGATTTATTTATTTTGTGTTAGGATTCAAAAATTGGCTGCATTTTGATTCTGACAACCTTCATAACACAGACAGTCATATCTGTATAAAAAGAGTGATCCATGGCACAATACATTTACCATGTTGGTCCAGTAAGGTATTTCCTAGTGATGATGCTGCCATCTTAGCTTGTCACTGTAGATAGATGGACTGCCAAGGGATTTTAAAGAATCAGTTCCTGTGCGTGTGGAAGCTGGAAACGCCAGGATCTGCAGGACAGGCTGGAGACCCAGGGAAAAGTTGCAGTTTGAGTTCAAAGGTGTCTACTGGATGAACTCTCCGTTCCTCTAAGAACATCACTCTTGGTTTATTAAGACTTTCAACTGACTGGATGAGGCCTGTACACATAATAAAGGATAATCTTTATTCAAAGCTGCTGTAACATTGTTAATTTCATGCTAAACGTATGTTTGTAGAAACAGCCAGAATAGCGTACACCAAATACATGCTTCAGTCATACATAACACGGTCCCTCACAATCTAGCTAGCCTACACATGCATTGCTTGGGGGCAGGTTGCAGGAACGACTGCCTCGGTACGAATGCAGAGTAGAAGAGGCGCACAGCAGCTGGGGCTATTGGTCAGCTATGTTTCCAGCAACCTATCTGAACTGCTTCTATTTGTGGCCACCACACACACTGAA
Source organism: Oryctolagus cuniculus (assembly GCF_964237555.1). NCBI lineage: Eukaryota > Metazoa > Chordata > Mammalia > Lagomorpha > Leporidae > Oryctolagus > Oryctolagus cuniculus. The sequence goes on from NC_091438.1 coordinate 88,380,911, forward strand.
GGCGTAAACAAGGCAGTATCAAAAAGGCTGTCAAGTGTTTGTACTCAATGGACAAAATAAATACAGGTTTGAAGAAACACAGTGCACAGGTGGGTGGGAGCAGAACACGCAGAAATCCAGAGCCAAACAGGCAGACATGAATGAGAGGACACACTTGCAGCTGAAAGCAACACAAAAAAGCAAGGAGTAGCAGTGTAAGAGAGAAAAACACATTACATGACTGCTCTACATGTTTAGAAACAGTCTCCTCTACCTCTTTATAAAACTCAGTTAAGCATAAATTAATATCTCCATTGCAAAAAGAAGAGACAAGGGCTTCAGAGACACTAAGTAACTTGACTTAACTTGTCTGGTTAATTAGTAAAGAAACCAGATTTAGAACTTGTCTTCCTTACCCCACATACCATGTCTTTCTACTGGATTCTACCAGTATTTCTCATCTCTCTGGGGCACAAGAGATCTACTGAGTGAAGGTACAGGCATGAGGCAGCAGAAGCAAAACATCTTTGGCATGAAACAAACCATCTGGCTCAGCAGAGACGCATCTGAATATATTTCCTACTGAGGCAACGTCTAGTCCCTGGGGAAGTCCTGGCTCCGGCCTCCAGGTGAGAGCAGGACAGTAAGCAGATTCAGTAGGGAAAGCAGTGGGGGAGAAAGCAGGGAGTGGGCTGCTCCTGACACATCTTTGTGAAATGGGAATGAACTATCAGAAACAGAAGGCAGTTTTCCTTTGAAAGTCTGTCACATTCACAATGAGGGTGATGAAAGACTTTGCTTCCTTTCCTTTTAGGTGACTTCAATATGGCCAGACTTTGAAATATAATACTGTACTGAATTTTGTATTGAATGTGGTGGTGCAATATTCAACTATAAAGGAAGGGGCTGGAATAGTACTTTTCAAATACTTGTTGCTCAGAATCCCTTTGCCCTTTCCCAGTTACAGGTATGATCTTATCTATTGATATTTTCTGTCTGAAAAGGCCTTCTGTCTATTCCATCAGGTTGCCCTATTTTTCATTGTGTAATAGGCTATATTTTGAAAATGAATAGCCCCAAACAACTTCCATTTATTGCTATTACTGTGCTATTCTTTTGAAGAAATTGTTCACTTGGCATTTGCACTTTAATCAGACTTCAAGTGGCCATGAGAGAGCCCGCCTCTCTGACCAGACCCCACCACCACCCAGTCATCGCTGTCTGTGCACCTCAACAGCACCTGTCATTCTAACACCTAGGGTGCCCCACCCCCGTCATCTAGAGAGGGAGGTGCACAGTGGGATGATTTCCTCTGACCTCTTTCCAGCAATGCCCATTGCTGCCACTCTGCAGCAATTCACAGGAATACCATGTGGCTTCCTGCATTCCCATCATCAGCTCTGCCCATCCTTGCTCTTCATGCCCACTTGAAATCCTCAGGCATCACATGTACAGGTTCTCATGGGTACTAAATTTGAAGTGAATATGTCCAGAAGGAGCTATTGGGAGGCAACAAATCTGTTCAAAGCTATTTGTGTGCTAGGAGCATACTGAGGAGTCAGCCTACTCGTATAAACACTGAGCAATGAGAGAAGGGTATTTTAGCAGCAGTCCGGGGAATTTTTAAATAAGTCTTGTCTGGGGGCAGAATACTGTTTTATATATATATATATATATATATATATATATATATATATATAAAACATGCTATATATGCTGTAATATATATATATATATATGAATATCATTTGCAGTATAGAGCCCGATTTATAAAAGAAACAAAAGGGATTGTGTGTTGAGTATCAGCTGTGATCTTTGAACACAAAGTTCCTAAGCACTCTTAGCACTCAGGTATGACACTTGCCACAATGGGTGCTCAAGCAAAGCGTGTTTGACTGAACTGAATTTCAAAGAAAGCAAAACAGTGATCCCTAAGCTTATGTGCATGGAATGTGTTGTAGAGTTGGAGTTTGGGTGATGAGATAAAAAGCAAGAAACTTTCCTCCAAGAATATGTTCACACACAAATTTGCATCAAATTTCAAGCGATCCTGTTAACTGCTCCCCTAACATTAGGTGCCACCATGTACCTCAAATAAGATTTTGTACATACTCAGGATTCTAGTGCAAAATTTTTACAAACAATGGGAAATAAAGGATTGGCAAGCAGGGTTATAACCTTTTGTGGCAAAAGTTTAATGATCTTGTGGATGGTGCTGTGGCGTAGCAGGTAAAGCTGCTGCCTGTAGTGCCAGCATCCCATATGGGTGTCAGTTTGAGTCCCAGCAGCTCCACTTCCAATCCAGCTCTCTGCTGTGGCCTGGAAAAGCAGCAGAAGATGACCCAAGCCCTTGGGCCGCTGCACCCACGTGGGAGACCCAGAAGAAGCTCCTGGCTCCTGGCTTCAGATCGGCAAAGCTCTGGCCATGGCGGCCAATTGGGGAGTGAACCAGCGAGTGGAAGACCTCTCCCCCCCACCCCGCCTCTCCTCTCTCTATGTAACTCTGACTTTCGAATAAATAAATAAATGTTTTTAAAAAAAGTTTAATGATCTGACACTTAAAGAATACCCCAACATTTACTATTTATATGTATAAATTTCTTAACCTCCATAAATCTCATCTGCAAAATAGGAGTGAAGCATTTCCTTTTCTTCTCCATGCTGTTGTGGCATTTAATGCAATTATTTATGTGAAGTAGTTGTGTAACCTCTCCAGATAGCTTATCATGATGCCATCATTATTGAGGGAATCTAGGATAGTTATTTATGGATGCTTCCTTTATGTTCTTTTGCTTCATTTTTTAGGGGGTGAGCTTGATATTTGGTGTGAAATGGTAGTTAGTGTGTCGTAGTTGTTCTGTATATGTGCAGTCATCAGCAATGAAAATACTTGATCTTCCTCTTAGGTCCTTGGTATTGATAGCAACACGCATTCCTTCGCTCATGTTGTTCATGCAAAAAGCTAAGAATCAGAGTGTAAAAGATTGGGATTCAAATATTTATTTCCATTTATCTGAGGAAAAAGATACAACCTTATTTTACAACCATACTTTGCACAACTATATCTATTTGGAAAATGGATATAGTAATTTTACAGGATTATTTGAGAGTTCAGGAGACACCATGCTTGAAAATAAAACCTTAGGAAACCTTTGGAAAATACTCTGAAAGTGTCAGAGAATAGAGGTGTGGTTGTTTAAGTCCCCCACCCCTTGCTCTTTTGCTGCTTGCATATTGTGAGATGAAAGTGAATATTTGTTATTTTGTCTGGCCAGCCCCTTTAATGAGATCTGGATGTACCTTCAGATTCCACCCACTGCTCTCATATGTGGGAACAGGAACTTTCAGAAACCCTTCTCCTCAGCCATAACAATTGGGCCTGTGTTGGGTCAATCAGAAGTGTCTGACTTACTTCCATAAAATTTATTTCCTTAATTTTTTTCAAATTAGAAATAATAGAGGGCCGGCACTGCGGCTCACTAGGCTAATCCTCCACTTTGCGGCGCCGGCACACCGGGTTCTAGTCCCAGTCGGGGCGCCGGATTCTGTCCCGGTTGCCCCTCTTCCAGGCCAGCTCTCTGCTGTGGCCAGGGAGTGCAGTGGAGGATGGCCCAGGTGCTTGGGCCCTGCACCCCATGGGAGACCAGGAAAAGCACCTGGATCCTGGCTCCTGCCATCGGATCAGCACGGTGCGCCGGCTGCAGCGGCGTCCATTGGAGGGTGAACCAACGGCAAAGGAAGACCTTTCTCTCTCTCTCTCTCACTGTCCACTCTGCCTGTCAAAAAAAAATAATAATAATAGAAGGGGAGCTTTTCCTCCTGGGAATCCAAGCTGGGAAGTGGTGAGTCTACAGTAGCTGTAGGTCAGTCCCAAGAGAAAAGCTCTTTTGAGTAGATGAGGCCAACAGACAACACAACACATGGAAAATAGAAAGACAAATACAATCCTGAAGTCACTTATGTCCCTCAAGTCTGAGAAATCCTCCCAACCCCTGTTTCTCCAAGCATGGTTGTTCCAAAGTTTCATTGCATATGTTGTTTTTTCCCCCTTTCTAATGTATTGCTTGAAGCGAATTTCTGTCACTTGCATGTGGGAAAAGACTTACTGAAGGGGATCCTACATGTGACCTCAGGGAAGCTACAGAACAGCAGCTATCAAAATGATATTTTTCTGCACACCTTGGGAAAAATATCTCTTGGTCTTCATTCTGGACATAGCCCAACCAAACGCATTTGTCCAGTTTTATTGCCCAGGGAAACAGTGTGATCAATACTTCCTGCCTAAAAGGCTGGGAAGAAGACTCTCCACAATTTACAACAGCCCCTTCCTCAACCTGGAGCTCCCATTGAGACTGCACTGAGCTCCTTGTGAATTCATTGTGCTTCTTGCAGGAAGAATGTGCCAAGGACTCCAGCTGAGGGAGATGACATGAATAGGACAATTTGGGTTGATTGGAGAGCAGACAAGCCTAAGAAGGAGACAACAGCAGGAAAGAAATGACTTCTGAGCTACAGTAGTTTGCTGCTGTTTGGTTCTTTTAGTCCATAGCACCCAATAATAATTTCCCCAAGTTTCACATTTCCTTCAATTTGAGTTCTATAACCACATATGTAAGGAAGTCTGAATTACTTTGCTTGTCAAAGGAGGAGTGTTGTTTACAAGTGGAGAACTAACATGCTGCCTTTCAAAGCAAGTAGGACAGATCTATCAGAATGAAAATAAGGGGATATCTGAAAACTCACACTGCCAAGATAAAATGAAATTCTTATAAATCTGATCATCACATTTTGTTTTAGGACCCACAATCTTGTTACCCTTTTGAATTTGAACAATGACAAAGTGATGTATTTCCATGTAATACATCAGTTTTGAGTTGTCTGTGTAAGCCTACCTATAGAACGCATCATATTCCAAATGCAACATACACAGAAACTAAATGGGCTTTTAATTGTTCCTAAAGCCTGAGAACTCTCTCAAAACACAACAGAATACTTCGTTTCTCTTGCCTGCATAGCAGAAAGCTCCTGTAAGAATTCCTAAATGTCATGGCCTTTCATTCCTCTGGTCAGCACTCCCTTCCTCTGAGACCTACACCCTCTTCTTTCCTATTACCATTGCCTGTGTGTTTCTTGTAGTTAATGTCCCAGAATTTCCTTCATGCTTAATAAGAAACCAGATAATCTAAGGACTTTTGTTTGTATCTTTAATTTTTTTAAAAAATATCTGTGTTGTGTTAGACTCCTCTTAGTTTCCTGGACCTCTCTTGAATCAAATAATTATGTAGAAATAGTTATTAATTCCTTACTATTGCTTTCACAATAGATAGATAGATAGATAGATAGATTGACCTGGAATTCATTTTTAAGATAATTAAGAATTCATACTATTTGCCTGTGCCACACCTTTTATGTCTTCACATCATTTATGAAAAGCTAGCATTTTCTTTTAGTTGTGTCTCATTTTCTGCTGATATTTGTATGTACACTTACCCTGCTAACCCTATTCTACTAAAAATAGATTTACAAATGTCAGAACAAATAACTCCTTGTATGTGTCACTTAATAGATTTTTATTTTTCTATTTCAATTTTCCCCAGATACACTTCATTTTTTAGATAATTAGATTTTAAGCTTTATCCTTCAAGTCTTCAAGTTATATTGATCTAAATATAATTCATGTTTTCAATGGAATTGTTTAAAACTTATCAGCCTATATGCACACATGATTCAAGATGTGTGTACTTTTCTCATCATCTGCCCTTTTGCCCTGAATAATGTAGAGTAAATCTGTAAGTACAGTAGCTTATGTCAGAGTGAATTATTGAACTAAAAGATTAATATATGAAGTGGAGCAAGTACTACATTTTTCACCAAAGGCAGACCATGAATCTCTTCAGGGCAATTCAAGTTGACTCTTTAGATGCTTATTTCAAGTATTTTTTTTTCAAGACCCACAGTTATATATCCATATCTTTACATTCGTGAATACATTGCTATTTGCTGTTAATCAAGTGTTTTCAAAAATACCTTCATACCTCTGTAAGGACCTTAAAATATGCCAGGGTGTGCAAATGTATGACACAATTGGTGTAATACTTGTGTTACTTCATGCAAGATTGATGTTTTAAAAACATTTTGTCCACAACATAATATAGAAGCACATTCCTAAGCTTAAATAAAACACAGAAGTATAAGAAAAAAAAGGCCCTCCTTTATGCTCCATGCCACCTTCTCTCCATCTTGCTAATACTTTCTTATTCTCGCAGACATGCACCCCACACACCCCTGTTGAATTTCACTTTTTTTCTACAGATATAATTACCTTTTGTGGCTTTATGCACTTCTTTCCAGAATATTTCTACGTGCTTAGAAACACCTATATCACTAACCCCAAATGTACTTTTATTTGCTTTGTTTTGACTTTCCATGAGTTCTTGCAGGCAAATCCTCTCATTTCCTCTTCTCTTTCTGGTATGTCCCATTCCAAGATATCTCCTGGCCTTACTTCCTCACTCTCCTAGGTCTTATCTGAATATCTCCCTTTATTAAGACTTTTTTAACTATGCTATTATGAACTGAAACCTCCTCCTACACATATTTTCTGCTCAATAATTCTTCTCCTTGGCTTATTTGTCTTCATAATGCTTATCATTTTATAAATTCTACATATTTTTTTCTTACTAGGTATCCACTAAAATGCAAGATCAAAATGAGCAGATATCTTGTCTAGTTTATTTGCTACTTAGTTCTCAGCTGCTACAAAGTACCTGACACAACTAAATATTTATTGTGTTAATGAATGAATATTGTGGTGATGAAGAATATCTGCTATGGAGTCAGGTTACCTGGATTCAGTCCCAGCTCCAGAAGACAAGGTTGACTGGCAACTTATTTAAACTTTATGGTGTTTGGTTTGCTCTTCGTTAGTGAGAGGAAAATAATAATACCTATTGCTAGGAGTTATTATTATATACATGCCTAGGCCATAAGGATTCAGCAAAACTGATATATGTAAAGTGCAAAGGAGCTTCAAAAACTTCTTGAAAGTGGAATTACTAGATGATTGTATTGGTGCAAAAAAAGGTGAGGAATCCATACATAAAAAGGGTATCAAACATTCATGAAAATGCATGTTATGAAAAACTATGCATCAATTTCAAATTTTTTACACTAAAATAAATTTGCTTCTTAATTTCATTCTTCTCAAATCTTTTTGTAGCCTCCTTATACACGAGGAAGTGCCAAGCCTAGAATCTTCCAAGAATGTTTAGCTAGTAAAGGTAGTAGTACTGTGAATAGTGGTAATAGTATACAACCAGCTCTTTCATTCAAAAATGTCTTTGAAATATGAATCACCATTATATATTGGTTTACTCACACTTTTGTTGCAACAGAGTATACTTTTGTATGAATTTATTGTAATGCATATAAACATTGCCATACTATTGCACCTAAAATTTGTTTTCAATATCTCCATGTAACAGAGAGCAAGTTGTAATTTCAAGTGTGCATTCTCGTGCACTTGCAATTTTTTACAGGAGAGAAGAATGGTTCAACTAAAGAGAGTAGAGCCAGACTGCTTGAGCGTTAGTCCTGCTGCCATCCTCTAATAGTGCGTAGCCTAGGATAAGTCATTTGACCACTTAGATTTTCAGTTCTTCATAGAAAAAATTAGGATAATAAAAGTAATATTAATAGCTCTTCTTGGCTGCACCGTGGCTCACTAGGCTAATCCTCTACCTGCAGCGCCGGCACCCCAGTTTCTAGTCCCAGTTGGGGTGCTGCATTCTGTCCTGGTTGCACCTCTTCCAGTCCAGCTCTCTGCTGTGTCCTGAGAAGGCAGTAGAGGATGGCCCAAGTGCTTGGGCCCTGCACCCACATGGGAGACCAGGAGGAGGCACCTGGCTCCTGGCTTCGGATCAGTGTGGTGCGCCGGCCACAGCGCACCAGCCATAGCAGCCATTTGGGAGGTGAGCCAATGGAAGAAAGACCTTTCTTTCTGTCTGTCTGTCTCTCTCTCTCTCTCTCACTGTCTAACTCTGCCTGTCAAAAAAAAAAAAATAGCTCTTCTTTATATCATTGTAATTACAGTTGAACTGGTACTATTTACAAAGTCCTTAAAATGCTAAATATTAGGCAGTTGTACTTTATTCATAACTGCATTGGTGGATATCTCTAAGATGTCTGTATATGTCTTTATACTCAAAAGTTGCCATCACAATGATCCTCCTCCTGTATCAACTGTGCCATCAAATGACACCTGCCCTCCTTCACCTTGATTAAGTGACTCCTTTGATGTCTTCTTGTCCCTCAATTTCCCACTCATATGGCCTTTTAAAGTGTTACTTTTTCCTTCTTACACTATGAAATAGAGCCAATTTTCCCTTTCCTGAATCTTGGCAAGTCTGTAACTAAAAATCTTAGAGGTCAAATAACTTGCCCAAAGTCACATGCTATTAAGGGATGGCAGCAGGTTGAAAGCTTAAGTGTTCTGGCTCCATGTTCATTAGCTAGACCATTCTTCCCCCACCAACCTTCAAAGATGAATGACCATCCATGTCTTTCTGGTGCTCATAGATATAGCTTACAAGATGATTTAGATACTTACATTATTTCAGTGTTATAATCAGAAATGAGTGAAAGTAAAATATAAAACGTATCTTCCATTCCATTATCTTATTTCTTCTGGACCACAATACTAAGAAGTTATGAGCTTCTGATCTATTGGCAGCAACATGCACACAACATACAATTTCTTGTGAGACATTTAGTAGTCCCCGGGGAGAAATGAACAGCTATTAAGTGTTGATGCTGTGCTGACTCTGTTTTGTGAAGTATTCAGTCATCGTGGAAAAAAAGTCCAGAAATAACAGAGTTAGGATTTGCTGGTAAATTTCTGACTTTTGATGTGCCATTTACACAACAGAATATGTTTAAAAAGCTTACTTCTTTAAACTTCACACTATATGGACAAGGCATTCTGGGAACTGTGTCTACTCTCAAATATTCTTGAGTATTGTTAAACCATTTTGAAAGTGCACAAATCCTTGTCTGACTCTGATCCAAATTCTCTTGATGGTTATGTAGTTCATCCTTATATAAAAAGATGAGGGTGAATCTTATCAGAACGAATTTTACTGGCTTTGAACAAGCAAAAGTACCCAACTGAAACTATCAATTTGCTTTTTTTGATAATTATTTCAATTCATTAGATAAAATCTCTAAAACTGGTTCCCTAAGTCTCAATTATAAGCTGAATAGCAACTAGAATTTCTCTAAATTGGTAATTTTACAACACTCTTGAATATCAATCCCTTTTATTAAGCATTTCTTCAAACTTTAGCAATGGGGCCGGGGCTGTGGCACGCTAGGTAAGGCCTCTGCCTATGGCACTGACATCCTATATGAGCATTGTTTCGAGTCCCACATGCTCCACTTCCAATCCAGCTCCCTGCTAATATACTAAAAATCAGCAGAAGATAGCCTGGGTCCTTGGGCCCGTACATGGCCCATACATGGTCCCTTCTGTCTCCTGGCTTCAGCCTGGCCCAGCCCTGGTTATTGCAGCCATTTAAATAAATCTTTTAAAAGAATCTTAGCGAGTATTCCCATACAATTCAAGTGCTGTGGCCATTTGAGAAACTTAAAATAGTACATGGTAGTTTTAACACCAGGGTTTGAGTGGGCCGGAAAACTCGATCTGTCCCAAGGTCAAAACTACAGCCTTGACCCCAGGCAGTTGATTACTACAGATCTCATCACAGAAGAATCAGGGCTCAGTGTGGAGTTATATGTCTTATCATAATCATTTTTGGGTATATGGGCAAGTATTAGGAAGCAAAAAAGAATGTTATCTTAAAACATACATCTTTTTGCTTGTGAGTTAACAATAGTATGTTAACATCAGTTGGAACATGGCCCAAATCTTCCCTCTTATTCAATAGTCATTGTTTACACCTGCAACATGAGGCAGAGTAGCCCTCATGTTCAACCTGTGTTCACAGTGAGTATAACCAAGTATAGGACCATGTGACAAGTACTCCCAGACCTCTTAAATAACTGAATAGGCATTATCTGATGAATTTAAACTAAATTCCTCAAGTCACTGCTGCCTCCATTCTGCTATTCTTCTAATTTCTAAGCCCAGTCTGAGGTTGCAAAGCAACACAGAGAAGAAAAATTCCTTGAATAAACCCAGGCCGTTCTCATTCCAGGATTTGGAGTGTTCTGCTCCAGTATCAGCAATCCACTTGCTATCATCCATTAAATCACATTTTAACATGTTATTTCTATGGAAATTTTTCTAACCTGCTCTTTAGGTATTCTTGTATAGTCTGTATATATATATATATATTTTTTTTACAGGCAGAATGGACAGTGAGAGAGAGAGAGAGACAGAGAGAAAGGTCTTCCTTTGCCGTTGGTTCACCCTCCAATGGCCGCCGCGGCTGGCGTACCGCGCTGATCCGAAGGCAGGAGCCAGGTACTTATCCTGGTCTCCCATGGGGTGCAGGGCCCAAGCACTTGGGCCATCCTCCACTGCACTCCCTGGCTACAGCAGAGAGCTGGCCTGGAAGAGGGGCAACCAGGACAGAATCCGGTGCCCCGACGGGGACTAGAACCCGGTGTGCCGGCGCCACTAGGCGGAGGATTAGCCTATTGAGCCGCAGCACCAGCTGTATAGTCTGTATATTTCTAATATTTTACTTAGAAAAATTTACTCACACAAAGAAAACTGTATTAACCAGAATTTTCCAGAAAGGTGCAGCCAATAGAATAAACAATAGATAGATACATAAGATCAGATTAATTATGATATTCATTCACACAATTATGGGGACTGAGAAGTTCTGCCATAGGGCATCTGTGAGCTAGAGAATCAGAGAAGTTGGTAGCATGGCTCAGTACAAATCCAAAGGCCTGAGAACAAGGGACATCAATGATGTATCACTTGATTCAAGACTAAAGGTCAGAAACTAGGAGGTTGCTGACCTGTTTCAGAGTCTGAAATCAGGAGAAGGTTGAGTTCTGATGTCTAAGGGAAGGAGAAGGTAGGTGCCTAATTCTGAAGGTGGGGATGGTTGCTGGGGAGAGTGGTGATGGTGACATAGTAGATTAACCTTTCTTCTGCATTTTTTTCTTTTTAAATGATTTGTTTATTTGTTTATTTGAAAGGCAGAGTTAGAGAGAGAGAGAGAGAACTAGAGAGAGCAAAACCTTCCATCCACTGGTTCACTCCCTAAATGACCAAAACACCTGGAGCTGGACTGGGTCCAAGCCAAGGGCCTGGAAATCCATTCAGGTATCCCAAAAGGGTGACAGGGGCCAAGTGCTGGGGCCATCTCCCACAGCTTTCTTAGGTGCATTAGCAGGGAACTAGAGAGGAAGAAGAGCAGATGGGACTTGAACCAACACTCAGATATGGAATTCTGGGGTCACAGGTGGCTGCTTAACCTGTTAGGACACAACAATGAACCATGTTTTTTTTTTCTTTTTTTTCCCCGTCTGAGCTCTTAACTGATTGGATAGGGCCTGCCCATATTAGTTGAGGTGGATCTTCTTACTGGGTCCACTGTTTCACTATCAATTTCAACCATTATCTTCCAGAAACATCTTCACATCCATACTCAGAAATAATGCTTTTCCAGCTACCTTGATATCCCCTAATCCAGTCAATTTGACACCTAAAATTAACCATCCCAAAGACTGTAACAAATTGATTCTCAACTAAGAATTAATTAACATTTGTTTCATTTCCTTCTAGTCTTTTCTTTTTTTGAGGTCCACTTTGATCTCTATTCTGAGTCCATTTGCCTGAAGCCCTGAACAAAGTTAATCACTATCGTGAGTTTGATTTACATACTTGAAATCCATTGTTAACACAGGCACATACACAAGCACAATGGCATGAACAATAATATACTCTTGTACTGTGTATGTTTTTAATTTGCAAAAATATACCAATCCTCTTGTAAGCAAGATATTTTTGAAGTTCATCCAGATTGATATTTATAGATCTATCTCATTCTTTTTCATAACTACAGTTTGTTATATAATTCTCATGACTTTGATGTGTATACACTAAATTTCATTGACTATCAAAAAACTTTTCAAAATTACTTTATTGTAATTGTATAGCACAATGTCTGCTATTCTTCTGGTAAATAGTAGATTGCTGAGGTCGGCACCATGGCTCATTTGGTTGGTCCTCCGCCTGTGGCGCTGGCATCCCATGTGGGCACCAGGTTCTGGTCCCAGTTACTCCTCTTCCAGTCCAGCTCTCTGCTGTGGCCCAAGAGGGCAGTGGAGGGTAGCCCAGATGCTTGGGCCCCTGAGACCCATGGGGGACCAGGGGAGGTGCCTGGCTTCTGGCTTTGGATTGGTGCAGTGCCAGCCATGGCAGCCATTTGGGGAGTGAACCAATGGAAGCAGGACCTTTCTCTCTGTCTCTCTCTCTTCACTGTCTATAACTCTACCTGTCAAATAATAAGAAAAAAAAATAGTAAATTGCAGATTGAAGTTTGATCTCCCATTTGAATTGAAATGAGCTTTATAAATGTATTTGGAAGTCCAATTTTTAGATTGGCTTTTCTTTCTTTTAATGCAGTTTATAAAATCATAGAAAATATTAATGAATTTTTATTGATTCAAATCTTTGATTTTTTAAATCTTGTTATTATTTGAAAGATAAGAGTTGCAGAAAGAAGAGCAGAGTCAGACAGAGAATAATTCTTCCATCCACTGCTTCATTCCCCAAATGGCCACAACACCAGGGCTGGGCCAAGCCAAAGCCAGGAGGCAGGAGCTTCTTCCATTTCTCCTACTGAGTTCAGTGTCTATCAAGCACTTGGGCCGTCTTCCACTGCTTTTCCAGGCACATTAGCATGTAGCTGGATTGGAAGTAGAGCAGTCAGGTCTCTACCCAGTGCCAATATGGTATGCTGGTGTTGCAGGCCGAGGCTTAATCCACTACTCCACAACACAAACTCCAGAACTTTGTTCTTAACATAGTAGGATTTTTGAGAGTCTTATTAGACAAATGTCTACTGAATGCAAAACTCCTGAATAGAGGAAGTCTTGGGTCTGTCACATGCATGGTTTCAGAGGTGTTAGTTCTCTAAATTTCTCTCCAAACTTCTATACTATCTGTAAGATGTGGTAGAATGTGATAAAATTTCACCCCCCAATATTGAATGAAATAACATGTGTAAAACTATTACAACACTGCCGGGTATATCATATGAGTAAATGGACATTAGCACTTAGTCAGATTACTATTATGATTCGGTATATTCTAGAATTCGGAAAAATTCTATAAATTCTGTGAGGTATTGTCGCTAAGCTTGAAAGGCTTTATAAATTCACAAACAATGCTACATATGCCTGCCCTATAAATTATAGTGCAAAAGGACAGGCTTTGGACTCAGTCAAACCAGAGTCAAAGGTACTACCAGCTGACCAGCTGTGTAGATTTGACCAAATTACTTCCCTCCTCTGGTCATCAGTTTTTTATCCATTGATCACACTTCCTTGCCAGCTGAGTCATTGCCCCTGCTGCCAACCCCCAACCTATGAAGGAGAAATCCTAATAAGAAACCAAAGACAAAATAAGTTCTCAAAATATGCACTATTGCACTGGGCAGGAAGACTTTTATGTGATAATGTCATTATGATAGATTAATACAACCGATTTTACTTTCTACTTCCAGAATTGGTGGGCCCTACACAGATGGCACAGAAATTGAAATTTGGGATCACTATCCACCTACACATCAAAAATAGGAATTAGTTTGAAACCAAATAAAGATTACATGGAGCAGAATTCCCAAAGCTGCACTAGGGGAGATCTTAAAGATGGGAAATGAATGCTGAAGAACTTTTTGTGGCTCAACTCCTACAAAGTTGTTATCCCAAGGCCTGAAATGGGGCAAATACTTGAGCTGTAATAAAATGAGTGTTTTTGCTTGTTATGTAGTTTGTCTACAGAGCCTTTGAAATCAAGCTACTGCATGGAGAACTGCTGACTGCATTACGTTTTAAGGACTCACAGTCCAGGTCTTCAACATTAAATTTCCATGGCTCTGATATTGGCATGAAATTCATAGATATATTAAGAGGCTAAAGGAAATGACATGTAAGCTGTACTTTGCCGATTCTCTTTTTACAAATTTTCATTCTTAAAGATCTCGATAGGAGGAAACTTTAAATGTTAAAGTGAGCAATGTTATATTTGGAATTCCTTCAGCTTCCTCTCTAAATGCTAAAGATTCATCTTTTCTCACTCTGATTGTAAAGATTCTTTATCTATATAATCATAAGAGTTGAGTTTTTCAGTTGTTTGTTTCATCTTCATAAATATGATTCATTAGCCAACCTGGGAATAATCATTGAACGTCAACACCATTGAGTAAATTTTCTTGATTTGGCAATCCTTTGGCTATCCAAACAGTCCATTATAATATCTTATCCAAAAATCCATCATTTGCAATCATGGTTAAGTATAGTTCTTTAAAAAAGCATTTGCTTCTTCATCTGCTCACTCAGAATCAGCTATTATGAATGATAAGCATCTACTAATAAGATGCATTTTTACAGAGATTTCATTTTAAAGGAGGACTATTGAAAATTAAGCAGGATTTAAGCAATGAATTGCTATGTGAAATTTCATTTATAATCCAATGAGAGCAAAAGAGGTCTAAGCTTTAAAAATTTCTCAAGAAATTATTGTTGATTGATCAAATAAATGGAAAGATGAAAGAATGAATGACAGATATTTTGGAATAAGATGCTCTAATATATTTCCTTAATCATTAGAAAACAACAGACGTGTATTCGATTGCTCTTTCAGAAACTAAAAACTCTAACCTATCTTCTATATATGTTTGTTTTCCAAGAATGCCTGTGGGGGCTCTGGAAGTGCAACACACACCAGGATAGTGGAGAAGAATGAACCAGCGACCTTGGGTGACACCTGGAATTTGACCTGCAGACTGAAGTACACCTTTCTATTTAAATGTTTCATTCTTATAAAGTTTGTATGCATTTATGACTTTAAGGCAGGAATTCTCTCAGGATTGAGACATAAATTAAAGCCATATAGTGTCAGCTTCAATAACAGCCTCTGTTTTTCAAATTTTTTGACTTTCACTTAGGAAGACAACACTGCATTGAGAGGTTACCCTTTTTGATTAGTTTCAACATTTTTCTAGTCATTCTCAACTCCCCTTCAAAAGACTCTCCCACTAGAATTGCATGAATATTGTGCCCCCAAGGTGAATGCAGTGTTTGGAACAACAAAATATTGATTTCCCATTGTGTAACTTCCATTTAATTTAAACCAAAATGCAAGAAGGGGAAAAGGTTGGTAAGAGAGTATGCTGATATAACCCTTTCCAGTGATCCTTAAAAACTTCACACATTTCCACTGTTGAATTTTGTTGACAGTTACTTATTTCAATCACATTTTGGCCTTTCATATCTCTTCAAAGTCTATTTTAAAAATATCTGAAGTCTTTTGTTAAGCCTTCTTCTTTAGCCCAGAGTGATTCCAGGAATTGATATGGTGAACATTAAACCCTAACTGCCCAATTCAGTCTCATTTATTATAACTGGTTTAATTCTCAGGACTTACTCCAAAATAGCCTCTAAACTTATTGACTACTCCATAAATGTATGAAAAAGACAGCTCTCTATCATTTCCAGCAACCGTACTTCATCATTGCAAGCCCATTATTGTTCCATTCTGAGAGTAATTGAACACTCCCTTGAGTCATGTTCTAACATTTTACATGTTACATTGTCTTACTAAACATTTTGTTATCTCCTTTCCTTGCCATCCTCAAGGGTCAGTAGTATTTTACTAAGATATTCTTCTCATCTTACAGAATTATAGTATAGTAAATAAACTTAACATTGGCTACTTTGATGTCTTTTTCCTTGCTTTGTAGATATGAGTAACAAGTCTTTGCTACCTGCTTGCTTTAAATTAGGAGATAAGCTGGGTAGTTTTTTTCAGGTTTTATCATTTTAATCATGTAATGGTTAAGATAATCATTCTCCTTATTGTTAACTTCTAGATATTTTTACATACCCATTTGTTAATCTGCTTATATAAAATTTGATTTAGTAATGTAAATAATAGCTAAATAGCTACCTTGTACAACACTGGCTAAGTACTTTGTGTACATTATTGCATCCATACATTATGAAGTTGATTCTGTTGTCCTCATTTTACTGATTAGAAAACAAGGATTAGAGAAGTTAGATGAGTGGCCCAAATTTACATAGATAAGTAATGTATAGTAATCTTCACTTTCAATACCTAAGTATTAATCTTCATGGGTCACTGTTTTGAGACATGGTATTAGTTGATAAGGAGAGAAAAATTTTTAAAAAAAGGATACTACCTTTGCCATATTTCCAATATTCAGTAATACAGAAACATATACATGAAAATTACAATACATGGTATAAATATGGTATATGTGTGAGAAAGATAAAAATCCCTTCAAATATTGAGACTAAAAAATTCCTGATGATTCAAGATGGTAGATCACCTGCTACCCAGTCTATGAGAACATATGGTAACAGAGAAGCCTGATCCTGAGTATAAATAGTGTGATAGGCCCCATTTTTTTTCCTCCTCCCTTGTTTTAGATATATTTTTGCAGTGCTGGAACCCAACTCCTTTATGGTTTTTAGGTAGCATGCTTCCTGGTTTACTTATAGAAAGAAAGAAGAAATCTTCTTTCACAATAATTCAATGTAGATGCATGTGATTGACTTTTACTGCTCATGACTGGCCTGACTTGAATTATCTGTCTATTCCCTTAACTAATCATTGTGGCCTACAGCAAGAGTATGTAACTGACATACGTTAATAAGGGATTTCACTGAGTTCTGAAGGGGATGAGCTACACTCATGAAGTCCACAGCACAGAAATCCAGGATAAGAAAAGAGAAGAGAGTAATGTCTATCAATAAGAATTTGTACCTCAAGATCTCACCATTCATGGGGCTGGTGAAATGGTGTAGAAGGTAAAGCCACCACCTGCAGTTGCCCAGTTCTGGCCATTGCTGCCATTTGAGGAGTGAACCAATGGAAGGAAGATCTCTCTCTGTCTCCCCTTTCCTGCCACTCTGTAACTCTGCCTTTCAAATAAATAAATAAATCTTTAAAAAAAATTCACCATGAATATGTTCTATGTATTTTGATCAGTGAAAATAATGTTGATACAATTTGAAGTGATATTCTCAAGCCCCATTTTTTTTTTTTTTTTTTTTTTTTTTTTTGGACAGGCAGAGTTAGACAGTGAGAAAGAGAGACAGAGAGAAAGGTCTTCCTTCCATGGGTTCACCCTCCAAATGGCCGCCATGGCTGGCGTGCTGCGCTGATCCTAAGCCAGGAGCCAGGTACCCCTTCCCAGTCTCCCATGCTGGTGCAGGGCCCAAGCACTTGGGCCATCCTCCACTGCCCTCCCGGGCCACAGCAGAGAGCTGGACTGGAAGAGGAGCAACTGGGACAGAATCCTGTGCCCCAACTGGGACTAGAACCCATGGTGCTGGCACCGCAGGCAGAGGACTAGCCAAGTGACCCGCAGCACCAGCCTTCAAGCCCCATCTAATATATTTTCAGCTGAGTTTGTTGTGTGATCATACTTTAAAATCCAGCATCTTGAAGGCATACCTTTTACCTGAGTTTTCATTGCTTTTGCTGTCCCCCTCAATTAAGCTACCTCCTTTTGCTCTTCCAAATTCTTCAGATTATGGCTTAAACCCATGCTCAGAATTTATCTGTTTGTGTATGTGTTGTCTCTTCAACCTTATGATAATTTTTCTGAGTCCCTCCCTGGGTAGCCAAGCCACCTGGGTATTAAAAATAAACAGCATTTGTAATTGTAATCATTTTTGATAGAGCAATGCTTTTCTACTTGTTCAGGAGGTAATAGACCTAGAAAAGCATTAAGGTCATTACATTGTAAAATGAGACATAAATCTGATTTTATGTAATTAGATGTACTATTTTATGATATATTACTCACCCATCTTAGAATTTTTATAGATAAATGATGTGAAAAATTGAAGGAAAAACACATTTTGAGAGAAAAAATGTAAAATCTATTAGTATATGTTTTGATATTTGCTTTGTTTCTTGGTGAAGTGAGAAAAATATAAGCTTTCTTTAAAATATTAGTAGTACAACTCCTTGACTCAGCTTCTGAATCCTTGGAGTTCTATGGTGTCACATGTTGGACACCTCTGCCACAGTAGTAAAATATTGTATTTATCATTCCATCAATTAAATAAAGTAAAGATTACACATGTTATTGGTCGCAGTAGAATTCAGATTTTCTGTTATGCTGTTAAGATCATGGGCTCTGAGATGGAGATTTGGGTGTTAGGGTGTTCGAATCCCACGTTGAAGTTGCTGTGCTTGGAACTTGGCTCTGACACCTAATTTCAGCTTTCTGCCAATGTG
Organism: Oryctolagus cuniculus; assembly: GCF_964237555.1. Lineage (NCBI taxonomy): Eukaryota > Metazoa > Chordata > Mammalia > Lagomorpha > Leporidae > Oryctolagus > Oryctolagus cuniculus. Next base: position 88,399,368 of record NC_091438.1, read on the forward strand.
GACCCTGGGAGGCAGCAGGTAATGACTCAAGTATTTATGTTCCTGCAACACATACAGGAACTTGTATTGAATTCCTGGTTCCTGGTTTCTACTTCCTGGCCATTGCAGGCATTTGGGGAGTGAACCAACCGCTGGGAGTGTTCTCGCTGTCTTTTCCCCTACCTCTCAAATTAATTAATTATTTTTTAAAAAGCACAAGGGGCCAACATAGTGACCCACAAGAGAAAGCTGCTGCTTACAACCCTGGCATCTGATTTCAGAGTGCTGGCTCAAGTCCCATCTGCTCTGTTTCTATTCCACCTCTCTGCTAATGCACCTGGGAAGGCTACAGAAGATGACCCCATGTACTTGGGCCCTTACCACCCACATGGGAGAACCAAATGGAGCTCCAGTCTCCTGGCTTTGCCTTGGCCCAGTCTTGGGACCATTGTGACCATTTGAGGAGTGGAACAATGGACAGAAGATACCTGTCTTTCTTTCTCTCTCTGCATTTCAAATAAAAAATTATTTAAAAAATAAAATAAATATGATCTCAAAATCAAGTCCAATCAATTATGAAGACAATGCTTGGAAGATTGGCACTCTTTGTTTTGATCCGATATTTAATTCCGTATTCTTATTTTCTTAGAACACTAAAGCAGCACATAGACAAGTTTTTTAAAAGTGGTAAACATTTTTAATGCTGTTGATATGTCCCAATATTTAAGATTTATTTTTTATTTACTTGAAAGGTAGAGTTACAGAAAGAGGAAGCGGGGTGGGGGGAGAGATTTCCTTCATCTGTTAGTCCATTCCCCAAAAGGCCACAACAGCCGGGGCTGGGCCAGGACAAAGCCAGGAGCCAGTAGCTTCCTCTGGGTCTTTCACATGGGTGTAGAGGCCCACACACTTGGACTCTCTTCTGCTACTTTCCCAGGCACATTACCAAGGAGCTGGATCAGAAGTGGTACAGCCTGGTCTCCAACGGCCACCCATACAGAATACTAGCATCACAGGCAGAGGCTTAACCCATGATACCACAATGCCCCAAATGTTTGTTATTGTTTATTATAAACAATGAAAAGGCACCAATATTTATTCATTTTGGGTATGTACCAGGTACCTGGTATGACTCCATTGATTCATTAATACATTAATTATTTATTAAGATAAATTTATTCACTCCTTATCAAATAATTTCAAGGAGGTTTCAAATAAAACATATATTATAATGGAATAAACAAATACAGACATATTTCCTACATTCATGAAGAGTGCCTATTCCAGTGGAGAAGTCACATACCAATTATACTCGTAATTACAAACAGTGCTAGGAAGAAATAAAATGTAACTTCATCCTCATCATTGTTCCTTAGACAATGTATTGTAGCCAATTCAAAAGCTAGGATATTAAATAACTTGTCCAAATCTCCAAGATTAGGAAGTGTCCCCTACTTCAGAGACTGTGCCCCTCCTAATGGTCAGAGTACGTCATTCCTATTGAGTAACATATAGGTTGGGCTCCTAGAGTGTTGCAGTGGACCAGGTGCACAACAGCACACACGGCCTTGAGTCAATGAATTCAGTTCTTAGTGTGGCCATACTCCCTTTGGTACTCTAGTTTTTTCAAGGTAACCATATCTCATACGTGTTATTCTGTTCATGGAGATACATGGGACAGCATCTAAATAGTCAAATGAGATGTAATTCCTCTCCCATTAGTATAAAAATGGTTTTTCAGGGTATGTCAAAAACACAGTGAAAAAGATGTCTCTTGGCTCATGAAGTTTCCAGTAGACAGAGAAATAAATAGAAATCAGATTGACCATTATGCTACAATGCACCTAGAAGGCATTTTGTTGTTAGCAAAGAATTTATTTGCTTCTCCTAGCAGCAAAATAAAGAGATTTCAAAACATTTGTAGAAAAATAGAATTAAAAGATTTTCTTTGAGTATTAAAAAATTGAAATCTATGCATACTTTTTTGTAATGCACATTTTCCTTGCATTTTTAAGAGTTCATGGATTAGGATGGAGTAGAAGTCTGGCAAGGTAGCTAGGATGCTCATATTTAACAGTTTAAGTTATCTACTCTGGGCAGTGGTGGATCCTTGCCAATCTGGGGACATATGAGTACCATGTGCAACCCAACATTTGGGATGGTTACTCTAGCAATGGAAAAACACATGAAGAAAACACTGAGTCTCAGGAAATCCAATTAGAAAGGTTTATAAAGGGCTAACTAAATTTAAAAAAAAGAGAGATTGAGAGAAATAAGCTCAGAAAAGCACCTGCTATTGGGAAAGAATATCACTGGTTCCTTTCTTCTTGTTTTCCAGTAGTTGCAGCTCTTTGTGTCAAGTAACACTTAGCAAATCTTCCATAAGTTTTGCACCATCATAAAAATGAACGTTCTTACATAGCTCGTTTCTCAGCTATTTTAATTAGAATCAGAATAGAAGAATGGGTATCCCAGGCTGTTGGTAATTTGATATAGAACTTTTCACCTTCAGGTCAATGGTAAGTGAAACACATTTACATATTTTTAAGTGGATTTATTGCTCTTGAAGGGAGCCCAGTTGTAATCCTTGACATCAGAACACTTTGTAGCTAGAAAGCCCACAGGCATTGAAACATTGATCAGGAAGTAACAGAGAAAGGGGGTTCATTTCAAGCGCTTTTCAGTGTTTGGCTTCCTTTGTAAGATCTTCTTAAATCATTCTAATTAATCTAACATCTGATGACATATGGACCGATAAGCTGGATTTATTTCAATTTAGAATACGAGCTATCCAGTTGCTTAAGAAATAGTTATCTTTATCATAAAAAAAAGGAATTTACTACTTCTTGCTCACTTTGTGCTGGGGGCAATAGGAATGAGTGATAGAAATTATATTACAAATTGCAATAATAGAAAGATGGCTCTTATAATTAGAAAATGGATTCCAGTTTCATGGTGATTACATCAACCTTAGCATCAGGGAAATCAGAAGTTACTTTTTCTGGAGCTATGTAGGCACTCAACCCTCCTAGAAATGGTCATAATGGATTCAACCCTGACCAAGTCCCTGGCCTCCGAGGTAACAGTTCCATGGCAACAACCAAGCATCATTACAGTTTCTTTTCTGTTTTCCTTTTTTTTTTTTTTTGGTAGTTCATAGATTTATTATAACACTTTCTGACAAAGACATCTGATCCTCGGATATACACCCTGAGTGTCAGTTACCCTTCAAATTACCTAAGAAGCAAACATCTGGTGTACTTAATAAAAATGCACAGAAGCCTGCAGCCATATTTATCAGGAAAATATTATCCTTAGGCAATCTGCCTTTTTCAAGGTTGATAATCTGCCCCAGGGCCCTGTTCTCTCACATGGCAGGACTCATGAGGCTCACCTGCCATGGGAAGGCCCAGTCCCAACACAAACCCAACTTAACCCACAAGTCAACGACACGGGGCGGGTCCCCATCGTGTGTTTCTGTAGACCATACAGCTGTGGAGACGAGAAGCCAGAAACAATGGCGGCCACAGCAGGTACAGCAGTAGAAACATGGGTGGCCGGTGGGAGCCTGCGCTTCATCGTTTCTGAACGAACTGTGCTCTGGACGCACCAGGATTTAAGGGCCGCCTCCCTGGTCCAGGATACCCTACAGGACCTGAAGGCAACTGAGCAGGTGTAGCTGCTGCTTGAGAGGAGAGGTACTCAGCTACGTGATCAGGGACACATGCCTTCGTTCTCTGCCTTGCCTTTCTGGAGAGTAGCAGCTGAGAAAAGCACAGGTGCAGCTTAATGGCCGTTTTGCTCCAGGGGGAGCGGGAGGTGAGTACCACAGGCCTGGGTGGTTCAGCAGGAAAACACACGTGCAGGGTGCCGGGGTCACTGACAGTCACAGACATTTCTCTTCACGGCCTTGTTCCCATGATGCGACCAGATCACTCTGCTCATATCAGACGTTGTCTTGAAACAGCTTGGACACTGACCTTGCCACATGAAGTTGCATGTGTGTCTGGCCCAGACACACCCTGCTATAGTGTCAGGGAGATATCCTGGGGCATATACAGGCATTGTCAGGTTTGCCTATGCAAGGCTGGACAGAACTTTGCCAGACTATATGGTGCAACATAGACTGGAGGAGGAGACAGACTAAGAGGATGTGAAGAGTAAGGGAGAGGTTTTTGGCACACTCTGCCCTATGGTGCTCAATATGCAGTGTCTCCCAGAGTAGGCACAGCTTGTCTGAGGGAAAGAAGTGAAAAACAAGCAAAATAAATCAGTTGTTAAGCTATGTTCAAAGCTAAATATTTTTATAAAGAATAAATAGAGATTTTATATGGGCTCTGGTTTCAGATAAATTCTGGTTTGAATGTTGCCTCTAATTCTTATTACGTTTTGTGATTCCGATTAACTTATTCAGCTTTCTCATCAGTATAAGGAGAGGGATATGTGATAAAAATAGTTTCTATCCCATTAAACAATGTGAACATTAAATGAGATTATGTACATGTAGCACTCAGCCCATTGTCTTGCATAGGTATCATACAAAACAAAAAAAGATTAGCTGCAACATACAGTGACAATTAATAGTCTTCTGGGTTTCTTACTTCCATCCATATTTATGCATTAAATAATGCAATGAAACATAACAAACTTTTCATCTGACTTGAGGAATCCTAAGGTAGAAATAAAGCTTCTCATAGTACTGAAAATTCAAAAATGGCGAAGCTGTATTTTGTCTCAAGTCTTCAGATTTCAAAATAGAAAAAGTTACAAATTTCATTTTCAATTTACAAAGATTTTTTAAAGCCTATGAGAAGAGGCCAACAGAGGATCTGGTTTACTACTAATAAAACTTTTTAAAAATTTTTAACAAATGTTCATATTTGGCTAAGCTATTTCTTGAAACGTCAGTGACCTAAAATGCACAGCCTTTACAAGCTAAGAATTCCCTGAAGCTCGAGGGCAGCACTGAGATCTTAGCCTACACAACAGAACAGCAGGATCAGGCAAGTCACTGCACTGAGATACCACTTGGGGCCAGATTTTAATAGCTGACAACTCATAATGGATTGACAAAAGCAAAACATCATTAACTTGAATCTACAAAGTCGACATTTCCATATGCAAATAAGAGCTGGCACATATGTGCCTGTGTACAAGTCTCATTGCTTGTTTAGTTGTGTGTGTGTCCTTTCAGTTGCTTTCCTTTGTCTTTAGGATCCCAGTGGATGGAAACCACGTCTGGTAGCCCACTTTGCAGAGCAACAACAGGTGCACAGATTGAGGCTTCCTTAAATGTTTTTTATGGTAATGATGGTGATATTGTTGATTTTCTTTCTCACACAAGAGTAAGAGCTGCAGCATAGTATCAGCGCCCAGGGGCAGAAGGATTGTCATAAAAATAGATTTGAATGGTAGGATGTGAATCTTACTATTAAGATATTAGTTTAAATCCACTTTACAAAAGATGCTTCCTTCATTACAAACTGGATAATTCATTCATACTTATCCCGAGAAGAATGAGGTTATCATTTACTTCTTTGTGTAAATCTCCTTGGTGCTGTAGCATAAAAAAATTAGGGCAAAAGGGGTGGCATTGTGGTATAGAAGTCATGCCTCTGCCTATGACTCTGGTTTCACATATCACAGTGGTGGTCCAAGACCTGGCTATTCTGCTGCCAATTCAGTTCCCTGCTGATGTAACTTGGAAAGCATCAGAAGATGGTCCAAATTCTTGGGCTCTTGCCTGCTCTGTGGGAGACAGAGTTCTGGGCTCTTGAGTTTGGCCTAGACCAGCCCTGGTCCTCAGGGCCTTTTGGGGAGTGAACCAGAAGATAGAAACTCTTTCTGTCTCTCCCTCTATCTTTATAGCTCTGCTTTTCAAATAAATAAATAAATCTTCAAGAAATTATAGCAACAGACTGCCAGTCTAATTCTGGCCTGTAGAAAATGATTCAACCTCTCTACCATTTTACTTCTCCTTGAGTTATTATAACCTATCTTACAGAACTGTTTGAATCATCTTGATAAGATCAAATAAGAGGCCGGCGCCACGGCTCACTAGGCTAATCCTCCACATAGCGGCGCCGGCACACCGGGTTCTAGTCCCGGTCGGGGGGCCGGATCCTGTCCCGGTTGCCCCTCTTCCAGGCCAGCTCTCTGCTGTGGCCCGGGAGTGCAGTGGAGGATGGCCCAAGTGCTTGGGCCCTGCACCCCATGGGAGACCAGGAGAAGCACCTGGCTCCTGCCTTTGGATCAGCGCCAGCCATGGCGGCCATTGGAGGGTGAACCAACGGCAAAAGGAAGACCTTTCTCTCTGTCTCTCTCTCTCACTGTCCACTCTGCCTGTAAAAAAAAAAAAAAATCAAATAAGATAATATAACATGCAATACCAATTTCAGCAACTGTTACCCCAAAAATGTATTCTGTGGGTTGGGATTAGGTGACTTTATCAAGTAGACAAAGACTTTTTTCTCTTTATGAAAACATGATCATTCACTTACTATGCAGAACCTGTATGAACACACCGTGAAGATACACTGCTCTTAAGATTTCTTTCTCCTTACTTGCTTTCTCTATGTTTCATAGTGGTTTGTCCCTTCCTGGCTTTTCTTTCCTTTTCTGTTGTGTATACAAATGTTGTGTGTTAAGATCAAGGGGTGGACACCTGATTTGCTTCTCCGAGTGCTATCACTCATTCTCATAAAGATTTTGCTTTGGGCATCGCAGCTGGCATTCCCTCCTTTCTTTTCCTTGCTGCCGAACAGCTACACAGGAAAGAATAATGAAGGCTTAAACTCTCCAATCCTGCTTCCTATCTACCTTGCATCCTCCTGTTACCAAAGGGGAAACACATGTTTTTCAAACTCAATTTTTGCTGATGAAAATTTTGTTCAATTTCACAGATTGACTCCAGAATTTTCCCAAGTGATGGTGAATTCCATTCTCTTGCCAAACAAAGAAATAATCTACAAGGCTGTTTGGAAGGAAAATTAAGAAATACCCCCTCAAGCTTTAGGATCAGATAAATATAAGAAAGAAGAGAATTCGTTAGCTCAGCTTCTCTGTCATTCAAAATACTAACATGCTTTATGATTGTAAATTTAGAGAGCATATTTAATTAGATTGGCAGAATATATTAGATTACTAAAATGTAAAATTTGAAGGATAGGTATTTTTAGTAATGGTAGAATTTCAACACTGAAAAGACAGAGATAGAAGCTTATATGTTACTTATTTGTGTATTTTTGACATGAATTATGGTTGAAGAGAGTGTGCAACTCCCTTTTCTTCTCTGGTACACTGTATTGTTTTGCTAAAATTTTTTTTTTTTAAATAACTTTTTTCGTGAAACATGTCTCTTAATTCCTTGATTGTTGCCTACCTCCATAATTGTAAGTTCCTTTCTCTTTCCTTAGCTCACCAGAGCCCAGATAAAATACTTCTCTATAGGTCACTTTCATTAGAGGTGTTATAAAAATAAATGACTTGTAACAGGGAGAGAAAACAGGAACTACAGGATACTTTCCTGTTCTTTGGGGTCTTATTTCTGTGTTTGGTTCTGGCCTAGTAAACCCATGTCCCTGCCTGTGTCAGGGGCTGGTACTGAGAGCCACAAAGGCAAGAAAGATCCTTCCTCCATGACAAGGGTTCTGGAAGTGAGCTAGTTTATTTAATCCCCAGGCAAACCTGTAGTCAAGTTAATCAGAATAAGAGAAACAGCTTCCTACCTATGAGCTAGGACTGTGAGAAATTATTTTTCAGGATGTTTTATAGCCAAAATCCTTCAAGGGTATGGAAGAGCTCTCCAACCAGGGGCACAAATATTCAAGGAGAGCTTGTTTGTTTTATGGTTATTTTTATCCCACAATAAACAGCTTAAATTTGCAGACTATACTTTTTGACTATAAAGTGGGTTATTTCTCAAGATGCTAGTGCTTTCCCATAACAGATGGAATAAATAGGAGAAAATGCTGAGAACACACCACTGAAATTCTGATTTATTCAATCATTAGCAAAAGAAGTGCAATTTCAATGGTAATAGAATGAAAACCCAACTGTTTCTGCTTTCCTTCTGCAAACTTGTTTTCTATGGAGAATGCTGCTCTTAGGCAAACACCTATTTAAACCTCAGCAATGTATAATCTTAACTCAGGCAGCTTGGTTGTATGGGTTTGGTAATTTGTACTTCCTCTACAACCAGGAGTAAAATATTAACTTTCAATAATATAAGCAGTATCTTCTGTACAAGAGAAAGAAGTTACATTATCTCCAAGGAAAGATGTAAAACACTTTGCACTTGGCTTTCAATGCCTCTCTCAAGGCAGTCACTTTGCAGCTTGTTAGAGCAAACACAGTCCATGCATAACCTTTGGAGACTTGGCACTAAGTAGACATCCAATCAGTCTAGTGCGTCTTTCTCAGGACACAATTAAGAAAGAGGGAAAACAAAAGCTCTTTAAGGCCAACAGCGCTTAAAACCATCTCAGGGAGTCCACTTCTATGTTGGAAACCACTTTAAAAGCTTCTTTGGAAAATTGTTTGAACATAATAAAGGCAAACATAACAATATTTATAACAATATAAACCTAAAATTTGAAAAAATCCATGATACACATGTAAAATCATAACAATACACACACAAAAGTGCACATACCCATGACTATACATTAATGTAACATTTATTTTGTTTGCATATCACAATTAACTTGTACAGTGTAAAAATTTTAACACATGTGTGCTTGAATGTTGTGCTTAAAAAAATAATTTTTTGTGGAGTTTGATCATTGGATTTCCCAGTTATCTACAAGGAGGTTTCTTCCAGTTCTAAAATCCTATAGTGTTAAGATTTTCTTGTTGTTTGCTTTCAATGGAGTGTTTCTCTTAAGCCTTTATTAATAAAAGTAATCAACAGAGAACTATGTTTATGGCATGCAATCACTCATACGTAAAGAGATGTATTTATGACAGAAACACTTCAGTTTTGTCTTTTATTATCTTTAGTTTACATCACATAAAATGTTTTCCAACCACAACCTCACAGTTGAAATCTATTTAGTCCAAAATGAAAATTCAATTAAATCATTTTTTCGAGGACCCTGCTGAATGGATTCACCCATCTCTCACTTTGCTCTCTCTTTTTACTTTATCTCTACCCTCGGTCAGTTCTTAAAATCTTAGAGCTAGAATGGGCCTTCATAATACTCTTCTCCAGAGTTTTAACAGCTATGTATATAAACAGTCTGACTACACATTTTAAAATCTATATATTCTGCAAGTAGAAGTGGCTTCTCCTGTGCTAATATTGTAAGCTGACGGCAAAGATATTATTGCTCAAACCAGCAAGGTCTTTCAAATCATGCTGCGTGCTGCCTGTTTCCTTTTTCAATCCAGGGAATAGCAGCAGTTATTTTTAAACCTCTTTAGTTCTCTATGCACACACAGTATCATGCCTATCTCTTAGTGCAGGTGTGTGTTTTGTTGGGGTTTGTTTACAATGGCAGGGCTTGATTGTAAAAGCTCTGTATTATGAATAAACCAATGCCTGAAATGAAGTGGAACCTTGATTTATTTGGGTAGGACTGTTTTCCAGTGCTGTAAATCATATTTTGGTGTTCATTTACCTTTGCATTCTCTATGAGCCACCGGCACTGAGGCTGACGAATGGGAATCAAATGAAGTGTGCTAAGTGCTTCTGCTGCAGGGTTTCATCTCCCCACACGCCGGCATGTGATTTATCTCTGCAATACATCACCCAACTTATTTTCCTTTACTTATTTTATTTAGTGTTGTCACAAATAATATCAATTGGCCATTGACTATGAACCCTAAACAGTAGTAAATTAATGGAATAAGCTACATGTACAGAACTCATCTGTCCCCAATTTGATTAGAGCCACTTTAGTTGTACCAAGACATTCACTATAGATGAACCTCATTTATTAAACAAGCAGCTTCATGGGTTCTTTGTAAATTGTTATGCATAGTATTTGCAGTGATTTTAATGAAACACTTAAAGCTGACTCTTTTATATCTCAATCACTGAGAGTATTTTATGCTTGCAGACTATGCATTCTCAGGCATCTTGTGATTTTAATCTAAATAACTCCATCTGAAGTCATTGTCCATTCATGAAAAGGATGTTCTTTCTTCATTTTGTCTCCAGGAAAGACAGCAGGGGCAGGAAGGGGCACAGGGCTTAGCTAGTGTAAGGGCTTGTTGGAGAAGGTATCATACGGGATGTGGCTGAAATCTGAAGGTGCAGGGAAGATGGTCACTGCTCTGCCCAATTGTTCCACTTCCTGTGTCTTTCTGCTGCACCAGCATGTCAAGAAACATTTCAAACCACGGAAATGTAGAATTCTAAGTGGTCAATTTACTTTGGAATTTGAAAAGGCAGGTTTCACAAAAGAAAGGGCTTTATAGAAACAAGCTGAATCATTCAAATAGATAATGTCAGTGTTTCTTTGTAGTGGCTTTAACAAATGTAGAGAGGCTAAACAAGTCCCAGAAAAAGCACTGCAAGGTAGATAAAAGCTGTAAATCAAAAACAGGGAAACATGAGGGAGTTTGATATGAAACAAGGTGACAGCCTCTGGGCACTGGAGAAACTTCCATGAAACAGGAGCAGAGAGGAGTACAACATTGGGACTTAGAAGCAGAGTAGAACTAGTATGAGAGAGATGCATTGCACAACTTCGGTGAAGGGCAGAGGTGCAAAATACAGAGACAGAAAAATCATATTGGATGAGATAAGAGCATTCCTGGGAAGTATCTGTATGAATCTAAAGCAGAATAAAAATTGGAAACATTTGGAAGCTCTTGTCTTTTTCCAGAACATAAATGAAGGTGGGTGGTGGTGATGTAAGGCAGAGTCATCCTACATGCCTTTACTAAGGACATATGCCCTCCGCATGTATCCACTGCAGTCACTATCTGATTAAATGGCTATGAGACAATCACAGCAAAGCTTATTGTTAAAGTTAAAGCCATATTCCATACCCATATTTAACTGAAGAATCTGATGCATGCCATATCTCAAACCCTCACATTTTCAAAAGATGCCTAGAGCTTGTAAATTTTTTGGAAATAAAAGAATTTAGCTAGCCAAGTCCCATCAATTCTGTGAATGAAATTTCAAAATAAAAGTTATTTATGTATTTTTGAAATATATTTTGATATATGTTGAAAAATATGAAGTCAATAAAATATTAAATCTATTTTGAAAATATACATGTTGAAAAAAATTCAAAATTTCAAAAATAGTGATTTTATAATTTTTTCCATATATATTAATTGAAATTCAATTCAACAGTGCAAGTTCTTTATTTTCAATAAACTAAAAAGTTCATTGAAACTGAGTTCTAGTTACAGGGAACAAGGAAAAAAGAAAGTAAGAGAGGGAGGAGAGATGGAACAGGGGAGGCTTGAAATCCACTTATATATGTATTCTACATACTACTGAGTGATTTTTCCATATTACATAACAGAAATACATTGCAGCAGTCATTTTAGAGAAAAAGTCTGGAATATTAAATAAAATACACTCCAAGTTAGCATGTTCCATAGTGAATTTTGTGATGAAATAATATATTTGTCAAAAATATTTGGGAAATAACTACAATCCTAAACTTTTCTTTAATATTCATAACATATTACATGAAGTTCTGAGCAATAAATTGTTCAGGTTGAACTCCTGTTTCAAAACCACATTTCGCTAGGGTAACTTTTTTTCATATAGCTCATATTAACAGATACAGCAATAGTATTCCATGGGTCACATTTGGGGAAAGGCATTTCTCAAGACTTTGATAGAGTTTGACCTCAAAGTCTCTTAACGATTTAAATAGGAAAACATATCAATGGATAGAATGACACCCCAACCACACACAAAGAAAATAGAAAAGTTTTTTAAGGGAATTGTTAATTCTGAAGTCTTCAAATGGGACTGAGGGGAAATGCAAATCTCATTTTGGAAGTTACCAAACTACAGATAAGTTTTACTTTTTCAAAAACTGAACTCAAAGTTGTAAACTCAGCCTCATAAGCAAACAACTCTGCAGATAGGCTAAGATACACACACTTATCAGCACTCTTCTTCCCATTTTTGAAATTGTAGACATCACTGAAACACACTCATAAAAATTGCAGTTCCCGCTTGCTAACCATGTTATCTGAATCCCATAGATTCTGTGCTGATCAAACAGCTGAAGCCTCTCTCTCTCTCTCTCTCTCTCTCTCTCTAATGCCAGCAATGGCACCCTTCTGACTATTTCATGGATGGCTGCCCAGAGTCTCTAGGAAGTGTGTGATAGTGTTGATTTCTTTGAAGGTGTCCAGGCCCAGGTCCTCTGGACCACTTTGCCTTAGCTCACCTCTAACCTCTTTGGTTACTCTCTGGTTCACTGTTTCAAGATCTAAGGACTCCAGGGTTGGCACTATGGCGTAGCAGGTTAATCCTCTGCCTGTGGCGCTGGCATCCCAAATGGGTGCTGGTTCTAATACCGGCTCCTCCTCTTCCAATCCAGCTCTCTGTTGTGGCCTGGGAAAGCAGTAGGAGGCCAGGAAGAAGCTCCTGGCTCCTGGCTTTGGATCATCGCAGCTCTGCCCGTAGCGGCCATTTAGGGAGTGAGCCAACAGAAGGAAGATCTTTCTCTCTGTCTCTTCTTCTCACTGTCTTGTAATGCTACCTCTCAAAAAAATACATAAAATCTTTTAAAAAAAATCTAATGATTTCATTATTCCTTTTGCATCATGAAGCCTAAGTTCTTACCACATGTTGGTTTCCCTCTATATTTGTTTTAGAGTTCATATCTAGTCTGTTTTTCAACTACTACCTCCAAAATATGCCTGCCCAATGTGTATATCCCTATAACTCAAGAGCCACCTTTGTTTTTTTATGTATACAAGAATATTTTCTCTCACATAATCTTCTGATTTATTCAGGGTAATAAATTAACACTAAACTTATCATTTTCTCTAGACCAGCTCCATTTAATAATGAACTTATTGCTCTATGTGGCACCATTTCACTTAAAATACGTGAAAAATACAACATGTATTTTAATATGTTAAGAAAAAGTCAGGTATAAGTTGCTATTGCCTTGTATTTAGTTACCTTTCACTTAATCATGAAATTCTATGCATCATACATCAATCATTTACTAATTCCTTACAATATGTCACCATAGTGCAAGGTGCTATAGATACAGTCACTTGGCATTCAAGACCTCATGATTTTAATCAAGACAAAGGAATTAATACAAAACTTAAATAACATATGCATAGTATCTTAAGGAAAAGATGCACAAGTTTTAGTGGAAGGAGAAAAGAGGAGCCCAGAGAAGCATGGGGATGAAACAATATTAGAGAAGAATTTATAGGAGAGGCAACATTTGAGGTGGGGTCTTGAAAGATGAATTGATGTCAGTTTGAGGTGCAATGCAATGCAAAAGATATATTCAAATACATAAATAGAGTGGCAAGAATTTTGTTCTGCTGGATGTGGAGGTAGGGTTTATAAACTTGTTTATGTTTGCAGGAGATGTTATATGAGGCTGCAAAGATGTTGAACCTGGCTTACTATGACCTTGAATGATTTGCCAAAAACTTTGGCCTTGACTCTGAAGATGAGGGAACTGATCACACTTTAAGCAGGAAAACACACAGTGATGTCCGTATCTTAGAATAATCATGCTGACAACAAAGAGGGTGGATAGACTGGCCTTGTGGCACAGCAGGCTAAGCCAACGCTTAGAATGGACACATCCCATACCAGAGTGCCATTTCAAGTCCCAGCTACTCCATTTCAAATCCATGGCCTTGCTAACATATCTGGGAAGCAAAGAATGATTGCTCAAGTGCTTGAGTTCCTGCTACCTACATGGGAGACTGGATGGAGTCCCTGGTTCCTGCCTAAATAAATCTTTTTAAAAGATAAACAGGATGGAAAAGAGAGACTGGAGGGGAGGACACTTGAATAAAAGCATTTTAAATAGTTTTGAAACAATGTCTGCTACAGAGATGTATTCTATAAAAATAAAGCAAGGTATAAGTACAGAGCACAAAGAGTAGTAAATTGTTGAGCAAGGATGGGAAGCCGGACTGTGAACCTCACCACTGGATCTTCTATATGAAACTTTTATTTTCATCACCCTCAGGTGAAACTTCATAACTGGTATTTGAGGCCTTCAGTGATCTCTCCTCACACATATATTTTAATACAATCCAAGCCTCAGCAGCATCAAATCCATCCTGTAATTAGACAAGTCTGCTTCTTTTGACTCAAAACATATTCACCATGGCTTTGTGTCTTGGATCCTGTTATTCCCTCAGCAAGTGTGTGTATAACTACACCCACAAATATACACATATGAACACACATGTATCCTTTTTACTTCAACTTAAGTTAAATTTATTCTACAAAGCACTGCCTGTCTATTGTAATAAGAGTTACATCTTCAGTTTTCCTTGCAATTTCCATCATTCATACTGTTATTCTGGGCAATCTATAAATATGTGTTGTGTAACATAGTTTATCTAAGTTCTAGTTCCTGAGGATGGTGAAAGAGACACATATTTCAAAAACTGGAGAACTGTTAACTTTGGGACTAGCTTTCTGTAGTATCTGCATTGACAATGGTTTTAAAATTAAAGTATAAAATCTAAAAACTTATTTGAAACATTGAAATTTCTCATTAAGTGAAAATATTGAAAAGAAATACATTATAATTTTCATGGTAGGGCCAGCACTGTGGTGTAGCATCCCATATGGGCACTGGTTCGAGTCCCGGCTGTTCCACTTCCCATCCAGCTCTCTGCTATGGCCTGGGAAAGCAGTAGAAGATGGCCCAAGTCCTTGGGCCCCTGTACCCACATGGGAGACCCAGAAGAAGCTCCTGGATCCTGGCTTTGGATCAGCTCAGTACCGGCCATTGTAGAAATCTAGGGAGTAAACCTAGATGAAAGACCTCTCTCTCTCTGTCTCTCTCTGTGTGTAACTCTCTGCCTTTCAAATAAATAAATAAATCTTTAAAAAATTTTTTCATGGTATTAAACTCTAAATAACCTAATAGTATTAAACTCAAGAAAGCTTTAAATCCTTGCATTATGTTATTTAATTTTTATATCCTTCACTGGTTCATTCTCCAAATGGCTATAGCAGCTAAGGCTGGGCCAGGCTGAAGCCAGGAACCAGGAACTCCATCCAGTCTCTCACGTGGGTGACGGGAACTCAAATACTTGATCAAGCATCCTGTGCTCCCCGGGTGCATGAGCACAGAGCTGGACTCAAAGTGGAGTAGCTGGGACTTGAAATGGCACTTGGACCATGCTATGCCACCCTCTTTATTATCAGCATGATTATTCTAAGACATGACTGTGCTTTTTTCTGCTTGACCTCTGATCGGCTCCCTCACCTTCAGAGTCAAGTTCAAAGTTCTTGACAAATCATTTAAAGTCATAGTAAGCCAGATTTAACATCTTTGCAGCCTTATCTCCTAACATCTCCTTCAAACATAAACAAGTTGTATAAACCCTACCTCCACCTCCAACACAACAAAGTTCTTGTCACTATTCTACATAAATTATGTTTTAAAAAAGATATTAATAAATAATGTATTTTTATTTGTGTTATTTCAACCACTAATCATAATCTATGATTTAATATACTTTCAAAGTGGAAGGTGAGTCATAAAAGAGAATGATTTTCTAAAAAAAAAACTAAAGCAGGCCGGCGCCGCGGCTCACTAGGCTAATCCTCCGCCTAGCTGCGCCGGCACACCGGGTTCTAGTCCCGGTCGGGGCACCGGATTCTGTCCCGGTTGCCCCTCTTCCAGGCCAGCTCTCTGCTGTGGCCAGGGAGTGCAGTGGAGGATGGCCCAAGTGCTTGGGCCCTGCACCCCATGGGAGACCAGGAAAAGCACCTGGCTCCTGGCTCCTGCCATCGGATCAGCGCGGTGCGCCGGCCGTGGCGGCCATTGGAGGGTGAACCAACGGCAAAGGAAGACCTTTCTCTCTGTCTCTCTCTCTCACTGTCCACTCTGCCTGTCAAAAAAAAAAAAAAAAAAAAAAAAAAAACACTAAAGCAGCTTCATAACTAATGTGGAGAAAACTTGTTTGAGAAAAGTAAAATACTGAGATTTCCCAGGCCAT
Organism: Oryctolagus cuniculus; assembly: GCF_964237555.1. Taxonomy (NCBI): domain Eukaryota; kingdom Metazoa; phylum Chordata; class Mammalia; order Lagomorpha; family Leporidae; genus Oryctolagus; species Oryctolagus cuniculus. The sequence continues at coordinate 88,415,496 of NC_091438.1, forward strand.
TGGTAACACCTTGAACTAATGCTCAGGTATTCTTGCAAATAATATTTATTCTGAACACTGCACAAAGTAACAGCCAGCTACATGATATAAAATAATATCCATTCTGCTTTTTAAAATTCCCAGCAGTAGTAAAGAGTCAAAAACAAGCTTTGACTAAAACTGTGATTGCTATTCCTCCATTCAACAGTTTTTAACCTCAAGATGTTTAAAGTTCACTGTGTATATGTTTATAAATGACACAGTCATTCACCATCCTCAGTAGCAATAACCACACGTTGCTAAATTTGTCAGATTCAACCACAATAAAGATCACAAATAGCAGTTAACAAAACCTTAGCTAAGTTGCTGCTGTTATGGGCATTGCTTGGACTGCCATAACAAAGCACAGCGGACTGTTTGAAATTTAATGAACCATAATTCTGAAAGCTGAAAGTCCTAAGTGAAGACGGTGGAATTGGTTCCTTCTCTTGGCCATGAGGGAGGGCTTTTTCTTCCAGTTCTCTCTGGTTTGTAGATCACTATCTTCAGTGCATAGAATCTCCCTGTGAGTGTGGTCACTGCTCACGGTAGAGGAGAGCCCACCCTAATGACATCATTTCAATCTGGGTATTTCTGTAAAGACCCCATTTCCAATTAAGACCACATTTATAGGTACTGAGAGTTGGAATCCAACATAAGAACTTGAAGAGGGAATCACAATTCATGCATAACGGGCACTTCTCTTATTGTTATCAGAAATATCAGTTAAAATTTTATTTTTTGGTGTAAACACTATAGGTATTTTAAGTACATATTAGGAATACTAATTAGGTGGTTCTTCAAAACAATATACATTAAAAGTAATAAGTGAAAAGCTTAAATGTATGTTTTATGGCTAATTTTTACACTCAGCTTAAAAGACTGAGGAATTGTGAGATGACTGCAAGTTTTTATTTTATGCTATTTTTTTAAATGTTTACTTAATTATTTGAGTGGCAGAATTACAATGAAAAGGAAGAGACATAGAGGAGAGAGATCCTCCATCTGCCGATTTACTCTCTAAATGGCCATGAAGGTTGGTGCTGAACCAGGCCAAAGTCAGGAGCCAGGAACTCCATCCAGGTCTCCCACATGGGCTACAGGGACTTAAGCACATGAGGCATCTTCTGCTGCTTTCCCAGGCACACTAACAGAGAGCTGGATTGGAAGCGAAGCAGTCAAGACTTGAACTGGTGTTCATATGAGATGGTGGCATCGCAGGCTATGGTTTGACCTGCTGTGCCACAATGCTGGCCCTGACTACATAATTTTAATGAAAGCAGGAATTGAGAAATGCTAAATACTGTTTTTCAAATTCATAGGCAAAGAAGACAGATATCATGACCCGTGCTGGTAATTCCTCATACCTTCAAAATATGTACACTATTTTTATGGCTAATACCTGATATCCCACCAAAAGTCTGACATTAAAATGCACATGTTTTAGAAAGTTATAGGGGCACCAGTGTTGTGGCATAACAGTTCAAGTTCCAGCTGCTCCACATTCAATCCAGCTTCCCGCTAATGTGCCTGGGAAAGCAGAGGAAGATGGTCCAAATCCTTGGGCCCCTGGGTCCACATGGGAGACTTGGATGAAGCTCCTGGCTCCTGGCTTCAGCTTGGCCCAGCCCTGGCCATTGTGGCCATTTGGGAAGTGAACTAGCAGATGGAAGGCCTTTATCTCTGTTTCTGTCTCTTCCTCTCTCTGTGTAACTCTGACTTCCAAATAAATAAATAAAACCTTTAAAAAATTAATATGAAATCAATCCAAGTATCAGTCACAAAAGAGTATTAAGAGTGACTTCAAGGGGCTAGAGTTGTGGTGCAGTGGTTTAAACTGCCACCTATCTCACCAGCATCCCCTAGCAACATGGTTCAAGTCCCAGCTGTTCCACTTCTGAACCTGCTCCCTGCTAATGTATCTAGGAAGACAGAAGAGGATGGACCAAATACTTCCTCTCCTGTGACCCATGTGAGAGACTTGGATGGAGTTTCAAGCTCTTGGCTTCATCCTAGTCCAGCCCCAGACATGGCAGCTATTTGGGGAATGAATCAGTGGATAGAAAACCTCTCTCTCTCTCTCTGCCTCTCTTTCTGTAACTCTGCCTTTCGAATAAATAAATAAAAGAATAACCTCAGTAGATGTCTTTCAACCAATGACTCTTTACCAGCTACTAACACAAATCCCTGTTGCTTCTCCTCCTTTCTGTCACATCATATCATGGCAGAGGGCATCACATGGCAGGAGAACATGCAGGAGCAAGAAAAGATGTGGAAGAAAGAGCGCACTCCCACAATTAGTGGCATTAATCCATCCACAAGAGTGGAGCCACATGACTTAATAACCTCTTAAATGTCTTGTCTCCCAATATCATCACAGTGGCAACTGAATTTCAGTGTGAGCTTTGGAGAAGGCATTCAAATTGAAGCACCAACTAAGCATTGCTGTTATATGTCTAGGGTTCTGTATATTGTGGTAATATTCAAGTCCAATGTGCCAACATCTTTTGCCCAAATTGCTCAAATAACGTCTTAACTGTATGTATAACTTACTTCCCTTTATTCAGCAAATCTTTATGGAGCTCCTGCCATGCAGGAAGCACTATTGTAGGTGATTAGGGTACCCCAGTAAGGAGAGAACCCCCCTGTCCTTGTGGGATTCAGAGGAATATGGAATTGCTTCTTTTTTGTCTCCATCCAATTTGTCATCTGTACAACATCCAGAATAATTGTTTCAAAGATAATTCTGATCTTGTCACTCCATCCTTAAAATATTCACAACTTTCAATTGCTCTTGATTAAAATCCCGAAGCTCTGATGTAGCCTCAAGACCTTGTGTAATCTGCTTTCAACCTGACTCTACCACACCATCAACCCCTTTCAGCTGCTCTGACCTCTTCCTATCTCATGCTTGCAACAACCAAATGTCTCCCAAACTAATCTGTGCATTTCTTTACTTTTTTCTCACAAGTTCTCCTTCTCTTCAAATGTCATTGTCAACTCATCCTTTATGCCTCGGCAGAAGTGCCACTTCCTGGAGGTTTTGCTAACCCCCTACACTGAGCACAATATCCCTCTAACACCTCTCTGTAACTTCTAATTTATCACAGCTGTAAATAATTATGTGGCTCATGTCTATCTATTTCAGTGTTTTTAATTCAATGAGGACAAAATTAGGCAGGTTTACAATTTTCCCATTATACTTAACCCAGTGTTGAATAAATGGAGTGATTTAATACAGATTTGTTGAACGTAAGAGGAATATGACAGAAAAGAGAGGGAATCCCCTGATGGTTGCTAAGGCCTAAATTAAAATGGAATGAACTTGAACTGCAATGGACACCAAATTAAGTAGTAGAGGTTTGGGTTCTGGACTAAAAACTTCAGAGGAAACAATTTACTTCAGGCAACATTTTCCAAGTACATTCAATGGCAGGTTAATCCCATAAAATGCTTCTCAAAAGCATGATACCATGCTCAGAGAAGTTTGGCTGCACAATGTTTTCTGCTACTTAGTGATTCACAATGCACATCAGGAACTCCCATTAAGAGTTCAAACAAGTCTCCTAGTAAAGAAATCTCTTTAACAAACTCTTCTGTTTCCCGGAATACCTAATACTACACAGGAGCACTTGCTGGGAAATAGTATGCTAAAGCATAACAAGCCTGTTCTACTCTCTTACCTTTTTCCTCAGAAGTAAAGGCATTTAGACAGAAAATCTCAGTTTGCATTTTTCCTTACTTTAGAAGTAAGCCTGGAGGTCTTACCTTTAGAAGTTTGATTTTTACTTCCTGATTGAAAATTAGTATATAAAATCAGGGGTGTTAGCACTTTCTTTACAATATTGGATTTATGTAACTTTGGATAATTGAGTTAATGCTTATGGGTTTGTAGTATCATAATAAGTCAGATACATAGTCAGTTATGTAGTTTCTCAAGCCTTGTATTTTCCCTGAGAATTCATTCAACCTAATTATAAGGTTATAGACCAGGAATCTCCAAATATGTTAAGCAAGCCCAGTACTTAAGTATTTATTTATAAATGTATCACTCTACTTTCATAACATTTATTTCATAAGACATACCCAAATTAAATTTTTTAAAATTGAGGTAAAATAAGTATAACATGAGTTCCTAAAAGTTTCTTTCCACTATTCATTAGATCATTTTGCCTATTCCCTGGATTATATGCATATACCTATCACTAGAGACAATTCCTAAAAATATGACTGGATGATAACTCACCAGAGGATGATAAGGCCTGGGAATACTGTTTAGGAATATGTGACAATGAGTCTGAAGACTGTTTGCATTTACCATGAAAATGTCTCATCTACTATTGATTAGATATGACTTGATAGGTAGGTAGCGAGAGCTGAATTTGGAGACTTGGGAGAAGATATTGGACTATGAACCAAGTATTTATCTTTACAAACATGGTGTTCTACTCCATCATGGTACTAGATTGAACCCTGTCTTCTTGACATCGGCCTGGGATACAAGAGGGCACAGTAAATAAGGCACATGGCACTTTTAGGAAACAAACTTCAAAGGCTGTCTCATCATATATGGCATGAAACTATAAGGGGTTGTGAAAACGGAGGTTATGGGGGTTGGTGCTGTAGCAGAGCAGGTAAAGCTGCCACTTGTAGTGCCAGCATCCCATATGGGCACTGGCTTGAGTCCTGGCTGCTCCTCTCCCAATCCAGCTCTCTGCTATGGCAGTGCAAAAATGGCCCAAGTCCTTGGTTTCTTGTACTCGTGTGGGAGGCCTGAAAGTGTCTCCTGGCTCCTGGCTCCTGGCTCCTGGCTACTGGCTCCTGGCTCCTGGCTTCAGATCAGCCCAGCTCTGGTCGTTGTGGCCATTTGGGGAGTGAACATACTCAGGCAGAACTCTGAAGAGTAATTTCAAAGTTATTTCAATAATGAGAACATTAATAATAGTGCCTAGGCCAAATATCAGAGTACTTTAAGAATTCATGGAAAAATGAAATTAAAAGAATCTTTGGGGCAGAAAATTTTTGAAATCTGCACATCTTTTTTTATAATATGCATTTTCTATTTACTTTTTGAGTATACTTTGTACATTTTTCATAGTATATAGTAAGTATAGTTTGATCCTTTATCCTGGCCGAAATCACATTCAGAGAAGTTTTTCAGGAAATATAACACAGGCTCATATAGAATGACAAATTTTGAGGTTCCTGAAGTTCCAAGATTATGTATCTTCATGAGTATATGAAAGCATCACCATGATCTAAATGACCAGTTTTGTAGAATGGTTAGGAATGCAGGCTTTAAAGGGAAAGGAAAGTGGGTCTGATGTTAATTTTCACATTAAATAACTTAAAGGCTATGTCATCTGGACAAGACACTTCATCTCCCTAAGTTACTGTGAAATGTAAATAAATACACTATCTCAACTTCCAGCTTGAATTAAAACACTAAGTAAAATGATTCTATAAATTGCACTCAATGAATAGTATTTATTCTAATTATTTATATTGCTTTCAGTTTAATGGAAAAAAAAGAATTATCTATGATCTAAAGCGTTTTCCAGGTATGTACCTAAATGCTAAGTTTTCTCTCTACAACATTTTATATAGATCCACTTGACTGTATTAAACCTACCAACCATATGTAAGCTGACAACTTTGATTAAGGAATTTTCAATTTGAACTTGACTTAATCTTTAGTTCAAGTGGAAAATCTGGTAGTAAGGCTTTCTCTCCTCTGCAGTTCTGTCAAACACTGTGATCCATGGAGACAGAAAGGGGAATTAAGCCAAGGAAATACACCATAAGTAAAAACTTTGTGGAATTAAACCCAGAAGCAACCATGAAAGAACTGCAGGGGAAAAAAATATGCAATCAACACTGCAAAGTCAAATGATTCCTGCATGCTTTATTGGCTAAACTTGAGAGTGAAATAATTTCTACAAATTAAAATTCTTAAGGATAATGAGTTACAAATAGCACACCCATCAATCTTGATTTTGAATGATATTCTAGAGCAAACATTTGAGTTCTAATGCATTTGGGACAATTGTCAAAGTTCTCCACTAGAGACTAGGCTTAAAATTAATCAGCAATAAGTTTTCTGGGTTTTATGTGCTGTATTAGTCTAATCAGCTGCTAACCCTGTAGGGGCAAGTGCTGGAATTAGAGTTGTCAAGGTGAAGTAAATTGCAAGTGGTAATGATGAATTTTTCCTTTTTCTCAAAAGAAAATGTAGATCTTTCAAAAGTAATTTTTCCTTTTCCAACGAGTGTCCCAGTCTCCATAATCTAATATGTTAAAGTAGATTCATTGATTGCCCTTTAAAGACCTGGAACAGTCCATGAGGCAAGCATAGAATTGAACAGAAATAGCTTTAGCAGAGACCTGATATTCCAATTCATTCTCTATTGAATTACAAATGGCAGTGTTTTCTACTGTGATATATCTCCCCACATGCATCTGCAAAGAATGGTGCAAAATATGTTTAGAAAAATAAGACTCATTGTGATTTTGTTTTCAGTATGTAGAAGATTTTAGAATTTTTTAACTCTTTACTATCCTAGTCTAATCAAGGCTAAGATGAAGAAGAAATTATTTTCTTAACATAAAAGTATGGCTAATGGAGAACATATGTAAAACTTTAAACTTTTCCAAACCAACACAAATTCCCATGCATGCAGCAAAGATTGACCATTATCAAAAACCTATTTTTTTCCTCTTTTCTTGGACAAGTTAAAAAACAATGCACACTTAGCTTACACCACTAGAACATGGCTTTCTTACCAGAGTAAGCATTGGATTCATTAGCCTAACAGCCTCAAGGCAAAATTCTAATTGACCTATGGATCATAACAAGATGGAGGTCATAGTCATAGGAGATCCATTTAATTCAATTCCTAACATAAGTTACTTATGAAGAAAAGATATAATTGAATTGTTTTTGCATGAAAGCTATAAATATTTTTGTTAAAAATGAAAACAATAATAGAAAAGGAGAGAGTATCCCAAAGCAACCAAACGTACTTAACAGAGATGAAGTCCATTCTATTCCTCTGGGGTGAAAAATGTGTGGTTAAACATAACAGGAGAATATTTCCCTTGGTGTATGTTACCCATCATAGTGGCACCAGCAGGAGTAGCTACAGAAAACGGCCCATTAGCTTTTCCATAATAAACCTTTTTCACCAGTACACCTTTGGGATTCTTTGGCATTACATCAATATAGTTTATGGTAGATAGCCTCAATAATTGGTACTCTCAACATCTGAAATTAATGGTTTCCATGTAACCTGAATACATGCTAAATAGTATGAATTGCTACTTTACGGACATTCTCGTCAATGTGTGTGATTCCAAAGTGTGAGTTGATAAATGCAAAATACTTTCTGTATTTTTGCATCTTAGATTTGCATTTGTTTCTCAGATTAGCATGTCAAAATACCTAGTCAATATAACTTTATCATGTTCAAGGAAAGACAATGAATGAGAGCTAACAGCTCCCAGTTGGAGTCTCCAGTGTGTCTAGCTTATACCTAAGGCAAAAGTGTCTGCACAAGGGAGTTATCTGAAAATATGTGCCCTGAAATGTACAAGCACAAATGAGAATTGAATGGAAGACTTCATCAAGGTAATGAAAAATTTCAATACCTAATTGTGCCGCATGCCATGGAGAAGACATGGTTTTTATGATAAAATGAAATCACAATCTAGTATAGAAGCCAGACATTTAAGCATCAAAGTAAGGTAAGATCAACCAGAGAAGTGTGCAACCATTTAAGTAAGAACACAGAAAAATAACAAGACATTAATTGGGAGGAGCTGGTGGGCTCCAATCATGAAGAAAAAATATGGAAATGGAAAAATTAATTACCTCATTTAAGCAGCTTATGCTGTATACATGTGTTGAAATATTGCACTGTATCCCCCTAAAATGTATAAGTATTACATATTAATCAAAATTTTAAAAAATTGAGAATCATAATTTTATTGTTATCCATAAATCGTACTTTGGAAATTTATATTCATTAAATAAAAGTTAAAAAAAAAGAAAAATAAAATAAAATAAAATAAATCAAAAAAATTGAGAATCATAATTTTAAGATATTATCATAGAAGGAAGATAAATATAAGCTTACATCTTTATGACTTAATTTATGGAAAATGCTAATTAATCTAGTTGTAGAAAGCAGATCAGAGGGTAGCAGGGAGGTGTAGGAGAAAGAGATTGGAAAAAAGCACAAGGAAACTTTTGAGGCACAAATGATATACTCATCACTTTGTAGTAATGGTTTTACAGATATATTCATGTGTGAAAACCTATCAAATTGTACACCTATATTTTAATATATCTAATACAATGAGGAGAGAAAACAGTTTCTAAAAAACTTAAAATACTGGTTAGAAATATTTCTCTTTTTAATATTTATTTATTTATTGAAGGCAGAGTGACAAGGAGGGAGAGTCAGAAATCTTCCATCCTCTAGTTTTCTTCCCAGAAGCTGACAACAGCCAGGACTGGACCACAGTGAAACCAGGAACCAGGAACTCCATTTGAGCCTCCCATATAGGTGGCAGGGATTCAATACATGGGCCAACATCTGCTGCCTCCTAGCACATCAACAGAAAGCTGGATCAGAAATAGAGGCAAGATTTGATCCCAGCCATCCAATATTGAATGCAGGTGTTCTGAATGCAGGCTTAACCCACTGCAACATAGCAACCACCTCTGGAAATATTCTTTAAGGCTACATCAGAATTTAGACCAGACGTTATCTGACTTTGTGCCTACTCCAAATACTATGAATAAGACTGAAATCTAAAAAGGTGAAACGATGCATGCAGGTACCCACAATTCATTTACACATCTCCAGATATCAAATTTAATGTCCACTCTAGATACTTCTTTGGGAAATACACACTGGCATATCCCTAGTTCTTTGAGGCCAATTTATAAATCACTGCTTCTTTTTTCAAAGACTATAATAAAATGGGGAATGTATGGCCTTAGAGAGGATAACTAATTTCTTATGTATTTTCCTTCAACTGTGCTATTTAATAAATGAATTATTGTTGAGAGACTGTGGGCTTAGAAACAGAATCTAAAGTCTAAGAGAATCTGCAAAAAATTAAAATAATCACTATATTACATACATGGGATAACACATAATTTCCCCCAATAAAACATGTGCTACATTTTACAGAATGGATATGATTTCCTGAAGAAAAAGAGAAAGAATAATCATGAAAATTCAGCCAGTGTAAATAATATCATTCAACAAGTAGTTATTGACATGTATTATATGCCATGCAAAATACTGGATAGTAGATGCTACACTAGAGATGTCAGCATTCTTATTTCTAGATATATCAGTGTAGTGTGAACATAGAAATTAATCAAAACATAAAATCAATAATTCAACTGGAGTCAAGGACTCTGTGACAAAAAAAAAAAGATATGGTTTTATGAAGGGTTATAACAAAGATTTCTGATCTAGCCTGAGAGGTCAGAGAAATTTTCCTCTTCAAGTTGATATTTGAGTAGCAATAAATGATAAATATAAACTAATTATGCTAAATGGATGAGATAAAAGAAATGATGTTCATACTGTGAGGGAAAGAGAATTATGTGGGAAAGGTCTATGAACCAGAGAACATATTAGCTCATAATTAGTATTTAGCTTTCCGTAGTACATTGATTAGTCTAAATGCCCCAAATCTGTCACTTTTTCATAAATCCATGCCCTTTAGCTAGTGACTTCATAAAGACTCTGAGTTTACTATGGGGGTTGCATTGGCCAACTGAATGGTAACAAACTGGACCCAAGCGAAGACTTGGAAAAAGCACTTGTACATTGCTACTTTCTCCAGTAAGAAATAATCCTTGGATAGCCCACTGAAGGAGGAAGCACGGAGCAGTGCAATTGTTTCCACCGAGGGCCATCTAGCTCACCAGACCACCACCCAGACACCTTGAGAGAGCCAAGCCAAGACCAACAAAGCAGTGTCACTGATTTGTAACTAGTGAAAGAAGCTGTTGATCATGCCTCTTCATGGGCAGAACTCCTCAGGTGGACCTCAGAGAACCACCCAGTTAATCTATTTGTGAAATAAATAAATAAATAAATAGTTAATATTTTAAGCCACTATGATGTGTGATTATGTGTTATGTAGCATAAATGCATCCACAAATAACTGATACAGCAGAAAATGTGAAAGATGAATTATGTAGTGGTATGTAGTACACACAATGTGGAATGATTTTCTGACAACTACATGAGACAATGAAAGCTTGGACTGACTGTTGGGGAAGATGGAGACAAGGCAATCTGGACTTAATTCTCTAGAAAATGAAGAACTACAAAAGACTATTAGGTAAAAAGTGATGTGAAAAGAGTTCTACTAATTTAGGAAAATTAAATTGACCATACTTTCAAAAATAGATTATAGGAGAAAAGGAGTAGAGGAACACAATTGTAGAACAAAAAAATGAAAGAAAAAAAAAAGCATGATTAAAGGCCAGGGCAGCGTCTCTTTATGACATCACACCTAATGAACATTCCATGAAACCATTCTGAGGCCTATAGTCTAAAAGGTTTTAATTCTTAAAAAGGCGTTCTTTCTTAATGTTAGTAGCTTAATTTAATATCCTTTTGACAGCCAAATTTCAGTTAGCTGATGACTTGAGAGCAGAATGCAAGATATGGATTAAAGAGATGCATTATTTCCAAGACCCTTTTACATTCACTTGTATTATGCATAAGAAATTAATATAATCATAAACAATTTATAGGGTATGGAGTCAGGTTGTCTTAAAGATTTATTTATTTATTTGAAAGAGTTGTAAAAAAGGAGGGAAAGAAATACATAGATCTTTGTCAGCTGGTTCACTCCCCAAGTGGTCACAACAGCCAGGGCTGAGCCAGGCTGGAGACAGGAACTTCAGCCAAGTCTCCCACATGGAAAGTGGGGACCCAAACTCTTGGGCCATCTTCTGCTTTTCTCAGGCCGTTATTAGGGAGCTAGATCAGAAGTGGAGCAGCTGATATTCGCACCAGCACCCATTTAGGATGCTAAATGCTAGCGTCGCAGGTGGTGGTTTTTCCTACTATGCCACAACATTGGCCCCATGGAGTCAGTTTTGGTGTCCAGTTTCTCATTGTTGACTCAGGCTGTTCTTCAAATTAAGAAACTAATATGGTCAACCATTTTCCCCTTTCTGACCTTTGAAAATTTTCTCAATCTCATTCTTATAACTACAATAAAAACCAAATCCTATACTGTAAACAGAGGTGTTATACTTCCTCCTTGAGTGTTTAACCATCTCATGATATTCACAGAAAATAAATTCATGGAAGAATAAACAATGGGTTTTGATCTTGTCTACTCTGAAGCCAACTCCTCTACCTTTACATATATCCCATGTCTTCTGATGTGTTTAAGGCCATCATCCAGGGATTATTGAATAGTATCAACAAAGCATTTTTTCCTTCTTACTCTGACATAGATCTTTTTCCTTCTTCTCAATCATTGGAATCAGTCACACAGATTCAATTATGTATAAATTCTTAACAAAATTCTTCTGCTGCATCTTCCTTGTCATTTGTCTCTCTACTGCTTAGTGGTATTTGTTGAAAAATTCTCAGGGAATTATCTGTTGTAATACTCTTTTCTCATTATCTTTTAAACTCACCCAACTTTTTTTTGCCTCTCCCATAGCAGCTCTCATCAAGTTCACCACTGGTCTCTGCACTGGTAAATCCAATAACCACTGCCAGCAGCACATGTACTTGCGTGCCGTACAACCCACTGCTGTGATTTTTATTCTTCCTCCTGGTTTCTCTGGTTCAACTTTGTTTATTGTTTTCCCTTCTTTCCTCTAATATAAAGAACCCCACAGCACTGTTCTTGGACTTTTCTGCACTCTCTGCATTCATGTCTTTGATGATATCACCCAATCACATGGATGTTAATATAACCCATAAACCACAATTTCCCAATTAATTTCTACATGTAAATTAATATCAATGTCTACTTAGCTTCCATTTGACTGGATAATAGATGTATCAAAATCAGTATGGCCTAAGACAAACCCCAGACTGCCTCATCTGCAGCCCTCTACATCTCAATGGATAGAAACACCATCCATCTCATTTTACAGGGAAAAATATAACTGCTAATCTTTGGCCCTTGTCTTTCCCTCATACCTGGCATTCACCCTGTTCTTATAATTACTTTCATCCTTGTCTTCTGATATTCTATTCTCAACATAGCAGTAAGAGTGAATCTTCTAATATTTAAGACCAATCATATCATTTCTCAGCTAAAAACCATTATAGTGGCTTCCATTTTCACACAAACTAAAAGTCAAATTTTTTAAAAAGTGTCAAATAGCCTTTGTGTTTGTATCTGCATTCCGTTATCTTTCTGAATTCATCTCAACATATTTCCCTCTTGCTCACTCTACTACATCTGACAAGTTTCCTTACTTATCCTGGAATATGATGAATGGAATCTCTTGTTAAGATATGTGCTGTAGCTGTGTTCCCTGATTGTAATACTTATGTTCATTACATAGGCATTATAAATTCCTTAACATTTTACAAATATCTGCTCTAACGTCACCTCCTCAATGATGCACTCCTAACCTCCGTTTTTTAATATGACAACCCAATCTCCCAGAAATGCTCGCACTCCTGATTCTGTTTGTCCAATCCAATTTTTTGTCTTTTAATTCATAGCATATATTACCTATGAACACACTAATTTGTTTGTTTAAATATTTATTTAATTATTACTTATTACTTATTTTCTATCTCCCTCCTCTTGAGTGTAAGAGCTGTGAGGTCAGATGATTTGTACTGTTCAATGAAGTATTCCCAAGGTTAAACAGAGCCTGACACACAGAAGACACTAGATAAACCATGCTGAATGAATGAAAGGATGAACTGAATTATTTGAAATGGCATGTCCCATCCCCCCATCCTAATTGAATACTATGTATGTATTGTGAATTGTTTCAGTGGCTACAATTAATGCTTTTTCTGTTGGTTTTTGCACCAGAACATTTTAAAATGTGAATTAAGACATCCTTGTTTAACTTTTCTTCTTTTTAATTTAGTTGCCGACCATTAGTGCCTCTTTGTATGCAATAAAAGTCATGCCTCCACCCAATAAAAAATGTAAGAACAACAGCTCCAAGAAACTTGTTATATGGGGGAGTATACAGTGAAACATATGAGTTGAAGCCCTATAAGACAGTACTGAAATCTAGTTGAATGATTTATTCTACATTACACAGTGAATCAATAGAAATGGGAGAATATGGGATTTCTACTTTCTGGTGAAGGCTGTATTCACTAGAACTTACTGTCAGGAGTCTGATTTCAATTTCCAGAGTCTGGGGGCTTTGATTCCAGCAAGATCAGACCCCTGGTGCTATGAGATATGGATTCTCTGTCCTGTTCATCATAGTTATGCCGCACAGTTCCCAGGGCTTGAACTCTCATTATCTCCTATGCTCTCTCCTGTTCTATTCAAATTGAGGACCAAATGTGTTTGAGTCCATATATTTCCTAGGATACTCTTATGGCAATTAACTTGATGTTTGTGTGTACGCACGTGCACATAGCCACATAAGGGGGAAAACTCAAAGAAACAGGGATGATAAGGGATTTACAATAGCAGAAAATGAACACTCTCGTCCTGAATCTAGTGAAAAGCATGTTTAAACTTCACTGCTTTACATTTCTTCTTGTATACATCATGTATGGATCCAACTTCTTTTGTGTTACTTATATTCTCCCTATACTTTGTTAAGAGTTGTTTTAGGCTTAAACAGTGAATCCTAACAGAGAACAAGCAGCTAGAATACAGAATACAGACTTACATAGCCTTCTATGCTCTGATTCTTTTTATAAATAAGATTTATTTATTTATTATTTGAAATTCAGAGTTACACAGAGAGAGAAGGAGAGGCAGAGAGAGAGAGAGAAAGGTCTTCCATCCACTGGTTTGCTCCCCAATTGGCCGCAACGGCTGGACCTGTGCAGATCCAAAGCCAGGAGCAAGGACATTCTTCTGGGTCTCCCACACTGAAAACACTTGAATAAGTGCAAATAAATGAATGATTGAATGAATAAGATTACATACCAGGCAATTCTCTTCATTAAACAAAACCAAATGAATGATAGCTAATGCAATAGACCAAACGGCTAAAGGGGGATTCCCATTCTTACAACTTATTTTCAATATTTTACTATTAAATATTTCAATAACTTTTAAATTGTTTTCTGTTCTGCTGCTTATGTGCAACAAACTGTCCAGCAGATACTTATTTTATGTAGAATATTGAATTCTCCTGAGATTTGGCTAACTACTTTGAAGGATGATATTTATAGCACCAATCTTTGAAACTTCTTCACTGGAATGATATATATTTATTTAATATATCTAAAAGATTTGATTTTTTATCAAGGAATATGATATTTCTTCTTTATGTATTTTCCAGTAAGTTATTTTCTACAATACCTCTTTTCAGTTTCTCTCAATGATCCTGTCATCTAGCTCAGAATCTTCAACCATGATCCATGCCATACTACTAATAATAAATGATTATTCAAAATTTTAACTAATTTTAATAACATATCGTTCAAAGCATGTTACAAAGGTCTATCCATTTCATTATTTCTATGAAGAAATAAATAAATTCTTATAAATGAAAAACAAATGTAGATGATTTTGTAGGGTAGAATCACTCTTTGTGCAAATAAATGCAGACATTTTGGTAGTGGGGATACTGATTACACTATATTAGATTTGCAAGTTCACTTTGATAATATTGCCTTCAGCAGGCACATAGTAACTATGGTGAGTTTGAATGTGTAGAAATATTGGATGGTTGAAATGGAGGCTTTTTGGTAAAGACTATACCAGCAGATTACTTAGAGGTCCCTTCTTTCCTCCTGCAATTTGGTTTGATACCAGCCAAGTCTGTGTTGGTGTGCCTTGGGGAATTTAAATAGAAAGTGCATCTCTTCCATACTTTATCATTGACTTATCCGTTGAAGTTGGGTCTTAGTGTCATATCTTTTTTCTTCCATGTATTTATCTTTAAAGTGGTTATGGTGGTATTTTCACTAGCAGTTTGTAGTCAGACACTAAGTAAATAAATAACAATAACCCTTTAAAATATAATGCTGTAAAAGCAGAATGTTTAAAAATCTCATTTCCTCCTTGTGCCCCAAGGTAGGAAGCTTACTGAGCTAACATTCTATTTGGAAACAATTCTATAGAAAATAATCCATTTATCTGAGTGTTCTCTCCAACATAAACATAATTCCAGGTGTGGTTTTGTTTATTCTTTTTGGTCTAGCAAGCCAAAGAGGTGTTTTTGATTTAAGTATAGATTTCTAGGCATACATAACAGATACCTGGTGTTTCGAAGAATTGCTTTGTCAGATCTAGAATGCATACTTTTTAATCAAGGGAAAGATTTCAGAGAAAGAGAAACGAAGATAAAAGGAATGGATATCTGATCAAACAAAATCCAGAAGCAGGTTGGGGGATGCCAGCATGGGGGTAAAATTGTGTGAGGTGTGGGTGTTGGATCAGATCTTAGCACATGTAACGGGGGCAAAATATAGATAAAATAGCAAGGGTACATAGAGGAGAGAATCAGACTAGATTCTGACTACAATCAAAGATTTTTCTAGGTGGAATGAAGGAAAATGTAGGACCGTGCATTAAACATTGTTTCTGTGAAATAGGAAGTAGTGACCTTTCAGCTGTGTGTGAGACAATACAAATATTAGAAAGAATGCTATCTGGATGCTAACACAAAAGAATAACATGATTATCAATAGGCTCATGTAAAGCAAATAAACTACTTTTATAACAAGTCCAATTGTGTTAAAGATGCTTAGAATGTATTGTTTTCTTAGACTCTGTATCCCCTATTATTATCAACATTTAACTATTTAACATTTATATATTCAAATAACATTGTTTTTCTATGTTTAGACATTTTGGGGATCCTGACATGCAAAATAACTGGAATTGTTTGCATTAGACTGCCCTCCAGCCTATACAGGCCACATTATGCTGGGAATACGATGCCCAGTTCCAGATGTCTCACTTGAAAGGGCCATTGACCAGCTAAAAGCATCCACAGAACATTAGCAGGCTGCTGAGGGCTCTGGCTGTGTCATTTGAGAAACAGTGGAGGAAAAGGAAGCTCTTTTTTTCCAGAGAATCAAAGAATTAGGAGGACTGGTATAGGTCATCTGCTCCAACTGCTTTTGGGGCACCCTGATCCTCCAGCAGATGTACAAAGAAATGCTCACTCTCCTTGCAGGGTCCAATCCTTGGTGTGACAGCCTTTAGTAATTCTCTCTCCAAAAACAAAAGATCTGTATTTGAGACAGAAAGAGAGAGTACTATAATTCCTTTCTGTCTATATCTGTGATGTTTAGAATTAAATTTAGCTATGTAACAAGTATCACTCTGTTCTTGAGAACACAGAGAGTCTTTTGCCTAGTGTTCAAGATCCTAACATTTTGCCCATACTGCAAGTTTGCTTCACTTCATGGTACAGGCAAGCTTATCACCCCACTCCACTCTGTGTGCATGATAGTAGTTGCACTTACTCTGTCTCAGTGGCTAATTTGGATTTCTATTGCTGTATAGCAGTAAACCACCCTAAAAGTTAGTGGTTTAAAGCAACGCCTTTATTTTCTCTCTTTTATTTTTTTCTCAAGATTCTGTGGATCAAAAACTTAGCAAGATTCAGCTAGGATGATTTTTGGCTTCAGGTGGCTTCATTAGAAGTCATTCATTGAATAGGCAACTTTCAATATTAGAACAAAAAGTACATTCTTTATAATGACTTATTACATTATGCTTTATGTATATATCACTTAATTAGTCCCCTGTTGATGGGTATTTAGATTGTTGATAATTTTTCACTATTGCCAGCATTGCTGTAATTAATGCCCTTTGCAGACTCATTTGAGTCTCTGTTGGATATTTTATACAGGGAATTCCTGACTAAAAATACAAGTTCATACAAATATTGGTACACATGAATAAACCAAAATAAAAGGTAAGCCAGGACTGATTAAGAGAATAGCCATTTCTCCATCTCCCTTTAATTTCCATCCTGATAGTAAAATATATCATTGTTATTTAGGTCAGCATTTCAGTTTGAATGTATTTTATATGTTTAATGCTCACTTATAGTTTATTTTCTCTGAACTATATCTTCACATAATTTTCTATTTATTGAAATTTTCTTTTTATTATCATTTTGTGATAGTAGAAAACAATAAAGATTATTTTTTACAAATAAATTATTTTTAATTTTTTGATCATATATTTCTCCACACATAATTGTGTTTAAATGTTAAGAGTAAAATTTGATTTTGTTCTTTTATAATTTCTGTGTTTACACTTATGGTCCTCAGTATTATAAAATATTTGCCTATAATTTCTTTTAGCATTTTTGTAGCATTATGTCTTTTTCAAGATTTATTTCCTTTTTTTTATCAGTTGAGTGACAGAAACAGAAGAAAAGACAGAGAGAGAGAGAGAGAAGGAGATGGTCTACCGGCTGGCTCATGTCCCAAATGCCTGCAACAGCCAGGGATGGGCTAGACTGAAGCCAAGAGCCAGGAACTCCATCTAGGTCTCCCAAATGAGAACCAGGGAACCAATTTATTGAGCTGTGATGCACTACTTTCCCAGATGCCTTAGCAGGAAGCAGGATCAGAATTGAAGGAGAAAGGGTTTCAACCAGTTCTCTGATATGGGATGTGAGCCTTCCAAATAGCAACTTAATCTGCAGCAACACAATGCCTGCCCCAGCATTATGTTTTCCACAATCATTCAATCTATGCAGAATTTATTTTGTCTATCCTACGATAGAGATTTTTATTTTTCTCAAGTAATCAGCTGATCTGTTATCATTGTTTTATTAACACATCCTTCTCTCAACTAACTTAGAAAACCACATTTACTGTATATGTCTTTGAGAGACCCAGACAGAAAGACAAAGCTTCCATCTGCTGATTCACTCCTCAAATGCCCATAATAGCCAAAACTGGGTGGGAGCCAGAGCCAGGAGCCAGGAATGCAATACAAGCATCACATAAGGATAGCAGGATCCCAATTACGTGAGCCATCCCTGCTGCCTTCTGGAGTCTGTGTTGGCAGGAAGCTGGAATTGGGAGCTTGCACCAACAACCTAACCCAGGCATTCTGATGTGGAACACGGCATCTTAGCTGCTAGGCTAAATGCGCACTCCTCGATTCACTGTGTCTTGATTCTATACTGTACTACCAATATCACTTCATTTCCTTCCCTAGTTTTAGAGTTTGTTTTAAGATCTGGCCATAAATTCCCGCATTACTGACAAAATTTCTGGGTATTATTATAAATACATTTTTAGAAATGACATTGAGTAAAATGTTTAAAATGTGTCTCATAGTGTCATATAGCTTCTTACTGTGCTAATTTTAAAGATTAATTTGAAGAAAATTGAAATTTTTATATTTTATTTCCTCACCAAAACAATGCTATGAATGTTTTATTTTACATTTATAAAAATGCTCCTTTATAGTCTTAAGAAGTTTTATGTAGTTTTTATACAGTTATTTTCTTTTTATTCTGCAATAAAATTTTTCCTATTATCATACTTGCTGCATTTTCTCATTTGCTGTTGCTACTATATAAGAAAGCTATCAATTTTCTACATTTTCATATGTTTTACAATATAACATTTTTTCATTAACCAAATATTGGGCTACTTTACTGACAACTAATCATTCATTCAACTTGTCAGTTCATAAATAAATTTTCTAGTAAATAAAATATGTTCAAATAATGATCAATTAGGCTTTGCCTTGAACTTACAAATACTATTGATTGATTGTTTCTGTGTTTTATTACATTGACTAGATTATCTTGGGTATTGTAAAATAATTTGTATGTAATATAATATTTCAAATTATTTTTTTAAATTTATTTATTTTATTTGAAAGGCAGAGTTACAGAGAGGCAGAGAGAGAGAGAGAGGGAAAGAGAAGGGTCTTCCATCCATTGGTTCACTCCCTAAGATGGC
Organism: Oryctolagus cuniculus; assembly: GCF_964237555.1. Lineage (NCBI taxonomy): Eukaryota > Metazoa > Chordata > Mammalia > Lagomorpha > Leporidae > Oryctolagus > Oryctolagus cuniculus. The sequence continues at coordinate 88,434,629 of NC_091438.1, forward strand.
CAAAAGGGCTGGAGCTGTGTGGATCCGAAGCCAGGAGTACGGAGGATCTTCTGGGTCTCCCACATGGGTGCAGGGGCCCAAGGATTTGGGCCATCTTCTACTGCTTTCCCAGGCTATAGCAGAGAGCTGGATCGGAAGTAGAGCAGCTGGGACTCGAACCGGAGCTCATATGGGATGCCAGCCCTGCAGGTGGAGACTTTACCCCCCACGCCACAGCTCTGGACCCACAAAGTATATTTTTTAAACAGTTAAATTTCATTATTAGTAAATTTATAAGAAGATACCAGTCACTGTGGTGATTACTATGGTGTAGAACAAAAATTAAGAAGATCCAGCCATTGGCCAGTGCCGTGGCTCTATAAGCTAATCCTCCACCTGCGGCGCCGGCACCCCAGGTTCTAGTCCCAGTTGGGGTGCCGGATTCTGTCCCGGTTGCTCCTCTTCCAGTCAAGCTCTCTGCTGTGGCCAGGGGAAGCAGTGGAGGATGGCCCAAGTGCTTGAGCCCTGCACCCCATGGGAGACCAGGAGAAGCACCTGGCTTCTGGCTTCGGATCAGCGTGGTGGGCCAGCCGCAGCGCGCCAGCCACAGCGGTCATTTGGGGGTGAACCAACGGAAAAGGAAGACCTTTCTCACTGTCTCTCTCTTTCACTGTCCACTCTGCCTGTCAAAAAAAAAAAAAAGACCCAGCCATTTCCTAAGTGAAACTAGTACTTCCCACATGCAATATACTTGGCAATATTTCAGGAAATCATTAGGCTGAGAATTGATTTCTCTGGCAAAATGAATGTTTCCTATCTAAGATTGTAACTTTTTTGTGCATTTTGATTTTAATTAGTTCTATGTTTGTTTTTCTTGAATAAAAAGAAGAGATCAAAAGGAAAAATAGAGGAAAGAATTAATAGGAAAAAAAAAAAAAAACTGAGGTTGCAGAAGAAGTCACAGAGTCTGATTTAATCTATAAGTGACAACCAAATGAATGAAGATGGGAAACACGTGCACCTGAAGGAAGGGATAATGTCTTTCATGTTTTGGAATTTAACTTCAAAAACTGGCAGAAAGACTGGCACATAGGAGTGCTAGTAAACATGACCAAACGTATGAATAATGAAACAGTGCAATTACATGGATCAGGTGCCCATCTTTAACCCAGCTCTGGGTAATGTGAAAGTGCACTGAGGTTTAGTGAAGACCCTCACCACCAGTCTCAGTGAATCAGCAGCCAGTTCTCAAAACTGAGAGGTCTGCATTGTTTAGGGCTGTGTCTGGTGGGAAAGAAAAGAACTTGGAAAACACAAGAAACCTATTTATCCAGTTAAACTGATAAACTTCACAAAATTCTGCCTGACCTTCCACTGAGTCGTTTTATTCCTACTTCTTTCTAAAGGTTTGATTTATTTTTTAAAGGAATTTATTACTACTTATATTCTCGGGGTCACAGCACAAGCATAATTAATACTACAACACAGTTCTCATCGATTCTCACGTTAATGTGATGTTAATACAAAGAGAGAAGATTCATCGTAGTTCACAGATAAAATGATGCCTGATTGTTTTTAAAGAAAATCAGAGGGAAGGAAAGGATGTTAGGTGATGACAAGTTGAGATTTCAAATCATCCATTGTTGGTTCAAAGTTGCTTAAGATCAGTAGTAAGATGACGCGATGCTTCAGTCAAATGTAAACAAAACTGTATCTCACACATCAATGTATTTTTCTCTAAGGCAAGACTATAGAACTTGTTGGGAAATCTATATCACATCACAGATCTCTCCATTGAAAAGCACATTTCTAAGTTGCAGTGACTCAATAATGCCTAAATACACTTTTTGACTGAGAAAGTTTGAAACAAGAAAAAAACTGATGATTCAAATGAGTTTTATTTCAAATGTCACAGTGCTTCACTTTCATGTAAGGCAGAGATGGAACATCAAAAATATTAATTACTACGAAAAATCTGGAAAATGAATGCAAAATCCTGTGGCAAAATTAACTATGTAAGGATAGTTCCGATGCACTGATCTGCTCATAGCTGTGGGTTTCTTTAATGCTTTTCATATGGTGCATTAGATACCCTAGATTACTATGGAAATACATATTGTTGATGCACATAAACTTCTCTATGGACATTTTTTGTTAAATTTTGGCTTATACTGTAGAAAAATGAAGATGGGAAAACCAGGCTCCCCAATTAGCTCTGATTATCACCATGCCTGTGAACATCTCATCGTTATAGCTTAATTTCTCAAGGACCAAGGCATGAACTAAACTGTTTCTCTCAAAGGCTAATCACAGCAGACCTTTCTCAGTTAGGTAAGACCAAGTGTGAGTGGGCTTTGGTGTAATTGCATACTGAAAATTGAACTTAGCTGGGGGTAATTGAACTCACAGGTGCTAAATCCATTAAATTCTTAGTCAAGCAATGTACCAGAAAATCCCAATTAAAAGGAAGAATGGAGTGACGTATAGATTAACACAGAAATGTGATTAGGGAAAAAGGTAAGACATTCTATTCAGGCCAGAAAATCTATGGTTTAATGCCATACTTCCTTTTTTTTCCTTGAAGATTTATTTATTTATTTATTTATTTGAAAGTCAGAGTTACACAGAGAGAGGAGAGGCAGAGAGAAAAAGTCTTCAATCCACTGGTTCACTTCCCAGTTGGCCGCAAAGGCAGGAACTGTGCCTATCTGAAGCCAGGAGCCAGGAGCTTCCTCCAGGTCTTCCCACATGGGTAAAGGAGTCCAAGGACTTGAGCCATCTTCTACTCCTTTCCCAGGCCAGAGCAGAGAGCTGGATAAGAAGTGGAGCAGCCGGGACTCGAACTGGCGCCCATAGGGGATGCTGGCACTGCAGGAAGTGGTTTTACCCACTACGCCACCGCACAGGCCCCTGTCATATTTTTTTAACTGGTCAATTCAGGGCACTCTGAGTGACATCATTTTGTGTGCTTGAGGGTTAAGCTGGAGAGCCTTGCAGATAAACATGTTCTGTCAATTCTAAAATTCTAATATACCCCTTCACCCGAGCTATCATGAATAACTGTCAGGCCTACAATTTTCTGCACCATCTCGAAAGATTCCAGCTCACAGATTGTATTAGTTGGTTGTGCTGGGTTACTCTCTGGTGGGCTGCAGTGAGGGAACTGCCGCAGACTCGGCAGGGATAGCATGTAATGACACTCACTGGCTCCATCTCTATGACCAGGTAACAACAGAGCAGCCCTAAAATGGACGTTGGTCCCGCTGATGCAGTTTCCGGGCCATATCCATCGCCTGTTTAGATTGTGGGGACAGTCTGTTTGGAACTCTGCTGGATAAGAATGTTAGGGCAGTTCTGACTCAGTTTATGCCAGAGTAATATGCTGTGTTTTCTCCGTAGGGCCACCACCATCTCATCCAAGTCTGGCAAAACTGTTGAACATGGAGAATTGAGTGGATAACAGACCCTGAGCGTGTGATGCAGATCATGTTTTTTACTAAGTATGGAGGTTCCTGGAAGACCAAATGGAAGATTTCCCATTCACCCTGGGGAAAGGTGTATGTTTCACTTTCACACTTACACAGTTGGGATAAAGGAAAGGGGAGATGGAGGAAACAAACCCAGGAGTGGAAGGGCGAGGGTTCAGTATATGTAAATGTTTCTACATAAGTTGATGTAAAACATATGACTCTGAATGACTTTTAAAATGCTTGAATTCTATAAGACACACAAAAAAATGAGTGATCTGAACACCATCTGTTTGTCCTTTTGGCACATGTGGTGTGCACATATCCACTACCTGTGGATATGGAAATGTGTTTGAAGCGATGAAGGACCCTCTGCTCTACTATAATGACAACTACCAGTGACATTTGTAACCTTAGCAGCGGGTTAGAAACTATTTATGTCCACTCCCATTAAGAATTTTGCCTCTTTGACACATCCATTTGGTCCAGTACGAAGAAGAAAATCATTAGTCTGACCTAAAACCACAAATGAACACCAACTTCTCTCAAGTAATTTGCATAAACTTAACTATTTATGAGTTCCCTGCTGAGCATCAAAGGTGGTTATCAATCTACCTCTACCCCAAACTTCTATAGAACATTTAGTTTCTGTTAAAAGCACGCTCAATACCCTATGAAATAAAGCGTGAAGTCACAAACATTCAGCGGTACTTTCTTTTCCTTGGAGAACATTTTGGCATTTTGGGCAATGAACAAAGTTTATCCATTCTTTCAACAAATATTTATTAAGTCGATACAATCCACCAAACATTAGACATAGTCTAATTTTAGAACATATTTAAATCTTTGATAGAATTGTGTATTAAAGTCATTTGTGCCATCATTTACTCTTACAGCATTCACAATTATTCCTTGTCTTATCAAAATTTAATTTGTCATTTGTTGATGGATGGACTACCTAACAGCACTTGGCAAAATACAATATATGGAATATCTCTTACTTGAAGCATTTTTACTGCTAGAATATTGACTTTCAAACCTGTTCCACACAGCCTACAAAACAGTACATGCATATGTACTTATTTTGTTTCATTTGTATATTTATTTCAAGTTTCCATGTACTTGAGTTTTCATCTGATATAAAACAAAAGAGCAGTTAATACTGTTGTATGTAATAACATTTCGCTGCCTACAGTGGTGAGGCAGCAATCTAGAGTAAATTACAGCTGATGCAAGTAAATAAGTTATTCATAGTTTTGTTGAAGGTGTTACACTTCTAACATGCAGGGCCTTATGCTTTGTTTAGTTTACATTTTTTGATGCAAATCACTTGCTCTCTTAATCTGGGAGTACTCAGAAGCAGAGCATTAGAATCTTTGTCCAAACTACCAATGCTCAGCATACTTTCTGAAATTACATGGGTCACCACGCAAGAAGATTGTTTAGAAAATACAGAATATCATCACAGAGATTTGGAAAAAGATAATTTTACTTCTGGCCACTAATGACTTCTGAAGTCTTTAGTTCACAGTAAGAAAAATATTTTAAAACAAAACAAGAATTTGTCCACTGATGCTTCTTTCAATTAATCTTTGCTTTTTAGTATGAAGAACAGAGTGCGTTTTCATTTTTATTTCAAAAATGCATGAAGTCTATTGAATTCCAGCTGACACTGCTGAAGGCAATTTTTAAGATTTTCCATTGTATGATGAAAATCATATTTACATTGCTTTGCATGGCATTTCTGTACTGTATAATTATCAAATAAACTATTTAGAAGTTATATAAAGGAAGAGAGAGGGGAAAAACAACAAAAGAAATCTAAACCACCTTCCTGGGGTTTTGTTTGTTTTCCTTTCTCCCTTTCTTCATGTAGTGTTTATAAAATGGGCAAGACTAGGGGAACTTTCTAATTTGTGGATGGTGGTTCCAAGCTGTGCCTATACAGTTTATGATTGCTTAGTTCCAAAATGTATAAACACATTACCCTTCTACATAGCAAAATGCCCAGGAGAAGGCAATGCAAAAGAAATGAAGCAAAGGAAAATATATTGCACCATCTTCTTTCTTTTTTTATCATTTAATTTAAAATTGATATAAAGTGATTTCAGCTTTGAGGAGCTAGTGAGGACTGTCTGCTTGCTCTTGCACCATTTTACCTCAAGATTTTTCATTGCATGTGGTTGACAACCTAACCCTGCACAGCTTCTGAGAAATGTTTCCAGGCAGGTATTGAAGGAAGCTGTAGTCTTGCCTCTGAGAGTCAGCAGTTGGAGTTCTTAGTATTTGTTTAGAAGCTCAATTGTTTCCGATTTGGAGAGCACACACAGGTGCGTGTGTGTGTGTGTGTGTGTGTGTGTGTGTGTGATTCCTCGTAGACAAGTTTGCCAGGAAAACCCATTTTTCAGCAGGACCTGCAAAGTTTAGCCATCTGCGAGCCAAGTGCTTGCTTCATCAGCTTCAGAAAAGAGTCTGGAGGTCAAATTACCTTAGTGTATCATGCATCTTGGTGTATGGTGTATCTCTAAGCAGTGGGTATGTAACTGAAAGGAAATTGCAAGTTGGAGAGCTTTACTTATTTAATTTTTTGCTGAAAATTATTTGAAAATGCACTATTCTTATAGGCTAATCCTCCACCTTGCGGCGCCGGCACACCGGGTTCTAGTCCCGGTTGGGGCGCCGGATTCTGTCCCGGTTGCCCCTCTTCCAGGCCAGCTCTCTGCTATGGCCAGGGAGTGCAGTGGAGGATGGCCCAGGTGCTTGGGCCCTGCACCCCATGGGAGACCAGGAAAAGCACCTGGATCCTGGCTCCTGCCATCGGATCAGCGCGGTGCGCCGGCTGCAGCGGCAGCCATTGGAGGGTGAACCAACGGCAAAAGGAAGACCTTTCTCTCTCTGTCTCTCTCTCTCACTGTCCACTCTGCCTGTCAAAAAAAAAAAAAAAAAAAGAAAATGCACTATTCTTCTTTCCTTGTACAGCACAAGCAACATTCCGAAGATGGTGTTTGGCTGTCCCTTTCTTTGCCTCTTCATTCCGTTTTATCCCTTAAGGCATTGAAACATCTTCTCCCAGAGTGGCTTTTGCCTTCACTCCCAAAACACACACACATGGAACTTGTTCCTTCTAGAATCCACCTGGAAGGCTGTCAATGATCAATGCAGAGAAAGGCTTTCATGATTTTTTTTTTTTTTGAAATTGACTTGAAATATCATTTTCTCTTATTTCCTCCTTTATCCTCTCACAACAAATTGTTTATGAATCTCTTGTTATATAATTCCCCTGATCGACTGTAATATTATAATGAAGCAGAGGAAAATACACTGCACCACTTTCTTTGTTTTTTACATTTAATTTTAAATTGATATAAAGTGATTTCAGACTTTAAACTCCTCAAAAGTAAGAACTATAGTTTATTCAATTTTGTGTTACTATCATGTCCTATCTTGACTTATCATATTGTAAAGGCATAAGAAATATTTATTGAAAGGATGAATGATGGAGACATCACTTAGGAGCTTTAGAATATCCTGGTCAGGTTCTATTTAGTGATACAGTTTTTCTTTGTTAAACAGTAGATAAAGAATCAAAAGATGACCATGATTTTTAGTAGATCTTTCTGTTTTGAACATATGTTCTCGGCCCTCTGCGTTTGTTGTGTTGAATCCCCACTCCATCATGCATGTGATTAATGGCTTTAAGAGCATCCATAAACCTGAGGCTTCAAGGACTCCTTTCCAGCTGCACAATCAAAGTCAAAACCTCCGAAGACAGTTCAGCATTTTTCACATGCTTTACATTTCACCAAGATATTATGCCAGTACTCGTGTTGTCCCTCAGAGGGTAGTGATCTCTGAAAACTTTGAAGTGCAATCGCTTTACTGAATTATTGGAAGGTAGTATTAAAAACAAAGACATCATGGGAGGATGGAGAGGAGGATGGAGAGGAGATACTATGGAAAAAAATCGCTAGGAGCATGCATCGTGGTGCATCCAGTTGCAATGACTAGCATCGAAGACTGGACAGGGTGTAAGAGTTCCAGCTGCTCCACTTCCAATCCAGCTCCTTAAAAATGTGCCTGGGAAGGCAGTTGAAGATGGCCCAAGTACTCCTAGCACACATGTGGGAGGCCTAGAAGTATTTCCACTCTCCTGATTTTAGGATGACCCTGCTCCCAGGTTTCGTTCATTTGGGGAGTGAACCAGCAGATGGAAAAACTCTTTCACTCTGTCTCTTACTATTTCTGTCACTCTGCCTTTCAAATAATTAAAATAAATCTTTTTTTTAAGTCACTGAATGTATTTGCATTTTTTCATCAAGATGGGAGAAGTATTTCAAATTATAAATTCAGATCAATTTGGTATTCGACGCATATAGGTTAACTTTTTTATGTCAAAATACCAACATGTAAATTAAAAGCAGCACATCAAGCTAGAAACAGGAATGAGCCCTTGGGTTAGCAGTTAACACTTCAGTTGGTTTCAAATTCTGGCTTTCCAACCCATTTTAGCTTCTTGCTAATATGTACTCTGAGAGGCAGCAGGTAGTGGCTTAAAAAGTTGGGTCTCCACCACACATGTGGGAGAACCAGATTGAGCTCCTGGATCTCAGCTTTCGTCAGGTAATTTGGGAATAAACCGAGGATGCGAGCTGTCTCTCTGTGTCTGTGTCTTTCTGTCTCTGTCTCACTCTGTCTCCCAAAGGAAAAAAAAAAAAAAAAAGAACTAGAAAATCGATTCTAGCAATAATAGATCAGATAAAAGATAATTTCCTTAAGGGATTTTATATATTAAGAGCAAACACAAAAATCTGAATGGTCAGAAGCCAATTTAAATGATATTGTTTTACCTATAAAACTGATATTATTTTACATATGTAAGTATGTAATATTTGGTGTTATTTCTTAATTTTTTGTTTTACTTTACTTTCATTTTAATTATGACAGTGGAGGGTATTCTAAATTGAAACAAACATGTTCACAAATTGTTGGAGAATTTAATTAATATGAATTTTCTAAATTGGGAAAATCCTTCATACCATTTAACTCCGAAATTCAAATTATCTACACGGGGTTTCAAAAATTAATCAAATAATGAGAAATAAGCACTAGATTCTCAGGTCACATTTATGAAACAACAATGTAACAAAGTAATTAATTTTATTGAACAACAAAAAATAGTTTATTAAAAATAGGCAAAGGGCTTCAATAGACTTTTTTTTTAACTTTTATTTAGTAAATATAAATTTCCAAAGTACAGTTTATGGATTACAATGGCTTCCCCCCAAAGTAATTAATTTTTGAAAGTATAAACAAACTCACATATGCACAAAAGATAACTACTTCAAGAATTTTGAAAGAAAGATTTGATATCAAAAAAACAACAAAATGAAAAAGTTAAAGAAAGTACTTAGACCATAATAAATGATAGATACTGTATGCCTAAACTTACATGTAGATTTCTGATTCTAGTTGAAGACTTCCATTTCAAGATCGCAAATTGACCACACATATAATTTCCTTCCCTCTAAAAACCTCTTGGAAATGATGCATGAATAAAACTATTTAAATCAAAGTGACCAGAAGAATTAAGAGTGGAGAGGCTCAGATGTGGTGTGGACATTTCAAGAAATTTCTGGAATATGGAAAGCAACAACAGGAGGAGCAAGAACATTCCAGAGAAAATGTAAATAAAGAATGTGAAGAGCTCATCTGCTGATCATCTCATAATCAAGGACAGGTTAATATTTGCATGTAATAAATACAAAGGAGGATCAGATAGAACCACGGGACTAAAACCTGGTAACTTGCTCAAGATAGGCAACGATGCTGTTCTGCAGACTCATGGGTAAGAAAGGTAGTGACTCGTGCCAGCAAACATTCAGATTTCCCAGGAGCCTGTGTTGTGGCACAGTGTGTTTAAAGTTGCCACCTGTAATGCTGGCGGCCCATGAGTGCCAGTTTGAGTTCCAGCTGTTCCACTTCTGATTAAGCTTCCTGCTAATGCACCTACGAAAAGCAGAGGAAGGTGACTCAAAATCTATGGGCCCCTACCACCCACCACCCATGTGGGAGACCTGGATGAAGCTCCTGGCTCCTGGCTTCAGCCTGGCCCAGCCATGGCTGTTGTTCCATTTGTGGAGTGAGTCAGCAGAAGGAACATCATTCTCTCTCTATCTCTCCCTCTCTCTCTGCAAACACTTTGACTTTCAAATAAATAAATAAACCTTTTTTTTCAAAAATTAGGTGTTTAAATTTTAACTGAAAAGTGATCCCTGTTAGGAATTTGGAAAACATTATGTTGAGTGAAATAAGCCAATCCCAAAGGGACAAATACCACTTGTTCTCCTTGATAGATGACAACTAACTGAGCACCAAAAAGGAAACCTGTTAAAGTGAAATGAACACTATGAGAAACGGTGACTTGATCAGCCCTCACCCTGACTGTTGATGAGCAACTTGATATGTTATCCCTCTTAGTATTTTTTTTGTTTGTTCTATTTAATACTTTTGGTTGAATACTGTAATCAATACACAATTCTTCTTAAGTGCTGAAACTTAACTGAAGGTGATTGCTGTTAAATGTAAGAGTGGGAATAAGAGAGGAAAGAGATGTGCAATTCGGGACATGCTCAAGCTGACTTGCCTCAAATGGTGGAGTTAGAAACATACCAGGGGATTTGAATTCAATCCCATCGAGGTGGCATGTACCAATGCCATCTCACTAGTCCCAGTGATCAATTTCTGTTCACAATTGATCGTAATGATAGGACTAAGAACCAAAGGGATCACATAAACAAGAATAGTGTCTCCAAATACTAGCTGATAGAATGAAAAAGGGAGAGAATGATCCAACATGGGAAGTGAGATACACAGCAGACCCATAGAATGGCAAATGTCCTAACGGCACTTTGGCCTCATAATCAGCCCTTACGGCATGCAGATCTGGCTGAAATGCCCATGAGAGTTTTTCAGGCATGGAAAGCCAAGACACTCTGGGGAAAAAAAAAATAAAAAAATAAAAAACCTAAATGAAAGATCTCCGTGAGTGAGATCCCAGTGGAATGAACGGGTCATCAAAGAAGAAGGTACCATTCTCTGAAGGGAGGAGAGAACTTCCACTTTGACCATGGCCTTGTCTAAATATGATCAGAGTCAGTGAACTCAAAATGCTTCCATAGCCTTGGCAGCTCATGACAAGAGCCTAGGGTGATTACTGATGCCATAAACAAGAGTGTCAATTTGTTAAGTCAACAACAGGAGTCACTGTGCACTTACTCCTCATGTAGGATCTTTGTCCTTAGTGTGCTGTACATTGTGATTTAATGCTATAACTAGTACTCAAACAGTATTTTTCACTTTATGTTTCTGTGTGGGAGCAAACTGTTGAAATCTTTACTTAATGTATGCTAAACTGATCTTCTGTATATAAAGAGAATAGAAAATGAATCTTGATGTGAATGGAAGGAGAGAGGGAGTGGATAAGGGGAGGGTTGCGGGTGGGAGGGATGTTATGGGGGGGAAGCCATTGTAATCCATATTCTGTACTTTGGAAATTTATATTCATTAAATAAAAGTTAAAAAAAAAGATAAGCCCTTGAGAGATAAAGGAAAAAAAAAAGAAAAAAAATAAAAATAAAAATAAAAAAAAGAGCTAAAGCAATGTATGGGAACTGATGCTCAGGCAAAGATTTTCTTTTTTCTGGAAATAGAATTCCTAATCATCCCAGGTAAGCAAACAGGTTGATAAACAACTATTCAACCACTCAGGCCATCAATAAACACAACACTATTTAAGATCAAATCAGTAACCAAAGACAGGAAAAGTAGATGTCATAGCAGAGTAGTTGTCCTAATGCAGACTAATTCCTGCAGATACAGGACTCCTTTTGTTGTTGTTATTTGTCGGTTTGTTTGTTTATAAAAGGCAGAGAGAGATCATCTGTCTGCTGATTCACACAGGCTGGGCCAGGCTGAAGCCAGGAGACAAGAACTCCACCGAAGTCTGCCATGTTGGTGGCAGTGTTGCAGACACAGGGGTCATCATTGCTGCCTTCCCAGGCCCATTAGCAGGGAGTTGAACCAGAAGTGGATTGGGTGGGACTTGACCTGGCACTCCAATACAGGATGCTGTGTCACATTCAGTGGCTTTACCTGCTGCACCACACCCTGGGCCCCATGGGACTCATTTAATGCCATCTTTTTGTCTTGAGAACAACCCACCAGCTTTCCTAAACTGGTCTTGCAATTCTATTGCAAAAAATCATCTTCCTGATCCTTCCTTCTTTTCCCTCTCCTTCACAGGCAGCAGACTTGCTTGTCGTGGTCCTGTCTGTTTGCAAGCAAGTCCCCCAATAAAAACTATTTGCATGTATAATGTTGCTCTGTTCGCTTCTTGAAGGATCCCCCACTAACTAAAACAAATGTTTCCAGGAATGTTCTGAGAAGATGGGTGACAGATGTTGAAACAGATTTACTCTCTTCCCAGTAGGAAAGAAGCTGTCAGTTTGAGTGGTATTCAGAGTAGGGATAGTCCCTGGAGTAAGGTTGTAGCTAAGGATTTCACCAGTGATGATCAGGATAAATGTTCTGTTGGAAAGGAATACCCCTGCAAGTCCCACACTTCTGTTTTTTAAAACAAAAAAAAATACTAGATAAGTGGTGCATTACCTACAAAGAAATTGAAGCTTTATAATTATTGTTAAACTGTAATGGTGTACCTCAGAGAGAGATATAAATAGAAATTGAGATCTATTAACAATTATGCAGTTAAAGGACAAATATAAAAGCAATAAGGTCTCCTTGGCAATGACAGAGAGCTGAACAGCAAACTGAAGCTCTAATAAGTTTGAGTTCCAGATTTCTAGAAATGTCTGAAGTATTAGGGATGTTAAGTGTGTGATGCTAATGCTGGAACTCTGATTAGAAAAGCTTGGGACATTATCATGTGGAATGGAGACATCTGAATGGATATCTACAAGAATCTTTGCTATGAAGATCTTTGTGGTCTACCCATCCTTAGTTAGGAAAGTACACCTCTATTGAGAGATGCTACAAAGGACTCCCCTCTGCAAGACGAAAAATGCCTTTTACAAGCTGCCCCAATTTTCTTCTATCTGCTAGGTCAATAGTTATTATTAGGTCTAATCTAGGCATATGCTGGGCCTGATAAATAAAAAAAGAAATTATATAACAACAGATCTGCAAGAATTTGTATATTGCAGCAAAACCAAGGGCTATGGACTAAGTTCTGCTCCTTCCCCTGCTGTGACTTTATTTGGAGATAGGGATATTATAAGGTTATTAGGGTTCAAGGAGGACATAAGAGTAGCATTCTAAAATAGGATTGGTAGCCTTATGGGAAGAGGAAGAAAGAGATTGCCCTCTCTCCCCATGCTTGTACAGACTATGTGAGGGTAGAGCAAGAAGAAAAATATCAAAAGCCAGGAAGAGATTTTTGACCAGAGCTCGACTATACTAGCATCCTGATGCTGGACTTACCAGTCATTGTGACTGCAAAAAGTATATTTCTATTGGTGAAGTCCAACAATATATGGTGTTTTGTTTGGATAGCCTAAATATTCTAATGTACCAAGTACCACAGGAAGTGAATGTTGACGGTGCTTGGTCAACAGGGCCGGATAAATGAGAAATAAAGGATCTAGGAAATGGGGTCAGTTTTCTGGAGCCCTTTCAGAAAGCTATGAGCAAATGTGAGTGCCTGAAAACATGGAAATGCCTGAGTTGTCCTAAAGATGGCAGAAGAATAAATAAAGGAGCCGACAGATACATGCATGCTGTAATGAACACATGTGATTCTAAAAAAATCTCCAGAGGATTATATTCTATGAGATAGCCCAAAAGTGGTGCTATTCATCATGATTTTCTGAAATTCATTGAAGAAAAGAGCATCAGAATCAACAAGAAGTTCAGCAGGGGATCCCCTACCTAGGCCAGGGCTGAAGGTGAGAGTGAGCCACATCCATGAATGCATGGGGTACAAAAGTTGTATGAGCCAAGCAGAAGCTTAACCAACAGAAGTTAACAGGTGCTACCATAACAAGGGGTAAATTTAGGGGGGAAGAAAATAGGGTCTGATATACCAGAAATTATATCGACAATTTGTAGAGGATGGTCATCCTGTAGAAAAAATAGGATATTAGTTAATATCTATAACCAGGAACATGAACAATTAACACTGGTTTGGAGGCATCAGTCGGAAATAATGGATGTCATCCTTCAGGATACTGTATAAACAGTAAGTCAAAGAACTCTATTTGTCATAGTATCCTCAGTAGGAAGAATATAAGTATGTTGGCGAGCCAGGAGTAGAATCAGTAACAGCCCCACTTACCAATACTCTCATTGATCCACTGTGAAATTTTGTTCTTCTCCTTATAATGCTGCTCTCGGCCCACTCACCAGAGTGCAGTCATTGAACTACAGGTATGGCTGTTGGGAAGACATTTGGACATCTTTGTATCCAGGGATCAGATGCTGGAATAAAGAGTCTTCATGCCAGTAAGAATTCACTGTGATCAGCAGGCAAAGGTAGGCCCCATTTATACAGCAGGTTCAGAAAGAACACTTCCTCACCCTCCCTTGCACCACTACAGCTGTGACGGACACACACAGCCACTCTAACCTGATCGCTAAGCGAGGGCTCAGAGTTCTCAGGATTGAAGGCTTGGTTTGAATAACCAGGTAGGCCACCAAGATGTCCTGAGGTGAGAGATGAGTGCGAATGAATTTAGAACAGAAAGTGGGAGAGCAAGGAGATGAGTACCAGCTGCGATCCTGTGAATGCCTGAACAACACACCACAGTTTTTTTAAACTTTTATTTAATAAATGTAAATTTCCAAAGTACAGCTGTTGGATTACAATGGCTTCCCCCGCCCCATAACTTCCCTCCCACCCGCTCCCTCTCCCATTCCATTCCTGTCAAGATTCATTTTCAATTATCTTTATATACAGAAGATCAATTTGGTATATATTAAGTAAAGATTTCAACAGTTTGCACCCACACAGAAACATAAAGTGGAAAATACTGTTTCAGTACTAGTTATAACATTAATTCACATTGTACAACACATTAAGGACAGAGATCCTACATGAAGAGTAAGTGCACAGTGACTCTTGTTGTTGACTTAACAAATTGACACTCTTGTTTATGGCCTCAGTAATCACCCTAGGCTCTTGTCATGAATTGCCAAGGCTATGGAAGCATTTTGAGTTTTCAGACTCTGATCTTATTTAGACAAGGTCATAGTCAAATTGGAAATTCAATCTGACTTGCCCCAAATGGTAGATTTAGAAACGTGCCAGGGAATTCCAATTCCATCCCATCAAGGTGGCATGTACTAATGCCATTTCACTTGTCCAAGTGATCAATTTCAGTTCACAATTGAACATAATGATAGGTCTAAGAGTCAAAGATATCACATAAACAAGACTAGTGTCTGCTAATACTGACTGATAGAATAAAAAGGAGAGAACGATCCTACATGGGAAGCAGGATACACAACAACTCATAGAATGACAGATGTCCTGAACAGCACTCTGGCCTCAGAATCAGCCCTTAAGGAATTCAGATCTGGCTGAAGAGCCCATGAGAGTATTTTAGGCATGGAAAGCCAAGACACTCTGGCAAAAAAAAAAAAAAAAAAAAAAAAAAAAAAACAAAACCACCTAAATGAAAGATCTCTGCGAGTGAGATCCCAGTGGAAAGAACGGGCCATCAAAGAAGGAGGTACCAGACCACAGTTGTTGATACTATCTTCTTTTTCCCCTTAGGAAAGAAAGATTAACAAGAATCTGGAAGGTGCTGCTTTCTGACTTGTATATCAGATTACATTAGAGAAAAAGTATTTGTTACAGCTAAGAAAAATAATGTATGTCCTTCATGTGCAAAAAACTCTATGTTCATCAGTTAAAAATTTCAGATATTACTATAAAAAGACTGGCAGAGTACATGAACAAGTCACACTTCTTTATGAATAATCAATAAAAAGGTCTAATCTCTATCATAATCAAATGAATGAAGATCAAACCAATAAGAAGTTACTTTTTTCACTTATCAGAAAAACATTTAATGATAGAATTGATTGCTGGCAGAAGTGTAGTGCTAAGGAAACTTTTGTAAATGACTTGGGAAGGCAGAAATTAATAAAGGCTTTCTGAAGGCAATTTGGCAAGATACACAGCATTGAAGTGTCATCCCCTTTGAACTAGCAATGCTACTTCCAGACGTCTGTTCTGAGAGAATAATAGTTAATGCAGGCAGAGACTTATGCACTTGAATACAGTATTCTTTATAATGATGCAGTATTCTTTATACTAAAATTTATAACCTGCAAATACAAAGTACTTTTTATAATATTCATAACCTGCAAATAATTTAAATGTTCAACGTTAGGAGACACTCAAAAAATATTAAACTTCTAGTTTATGAACATTATTTGGCATTAAAAAATTCTAACACTGTTTAGTTAAAAAAAAACTCACATTTTATACATCCCAATGAATTGATAGACATTAAAAAAGTGAAAACATTTTAGGGCAGATGTTGTGGTATAGCAGGTTAAGCCTCCACGTGCAATGCCAACATCCCAGTTGCTCTACTTCCGATCTTATTCCTGGCTAATGGCCTGGGAAAAGGCAGTGAAGAATGACCTAAGTGCTCAGGTCCCTGCTACCCATGCGGAAGACCAAGCAGAAGCTCCTGGCTCCTGGCTTCAGCCTGGCCCAGCCCCAGCTGTTGTGACCATCTGGAGAGTGAACCAGCAGATGGAAGATCTCTGTCTCTCTCTCTATCTCTCTCTCTTTCCTTCTCTCTTTCTGTAACTCTGTAACTCTATCTTTCAAATAAACAAATATATCTTTAAAAAAGAAAAGAGTGAAAATATTCTAAGTATTATGTTGAACTGTGTATATGGCAGAATTTCAATTTTATCTCTTTGCAATCACAAAGAGTGTGTATGAGGATCAAAAGAACTATTCAAATAATTTAGTATGATGCATCACACAATAAATGCTCCATAAACACCAGTTGTTAGTATTACTTCTATTATTATAACTCTATTGCTGATCTAATGCAATATCTAAAACCAGACTCATATGGTTAGATGGAGACAACTGCCATCCTGATTCAATACCAGAATCGAGTGAATCATCCAGGGTGAAAAGGGCTAGGAGACAGCTTCTGAAACTTTAATATCCTACCAGCTTGTCTAAGCTGAGCTCTTGGTGATTGGAGTGAGCTTGTGAGAATTTGTAATAAAGCAACTAGCATACATGGACTATCATAAAAGCCCTTCCTTGAAAAAGAAACGTTTAAGGTTTGCTGGGAGTTAGCAGTAAAAATGGAGGAAGGGTATATAGGAGGAGAAAATACCATGTGCAAATGCAGTGAGGCACAAAGAGAGAAGTAACGGACTAGTAGAGTAGCTGTATATTAAGCAGGGGAAGAGTGGCTCATGGTGAAATATGAAAGACTGAAGAAATCCAACCACTCAGATCCCATAAGCCACAGTTTGCAAAACAAGATGTGGTGAGTATGGGTGAGAAGAGAAACAGATATTTCTGACATGCCTTTTGCATTACCCTTTTACCTCCTATTGATTCTCATAGTCATTCCCTGTGGATCAAGCAAATCCTGATCAGTATTGGAAATGGAGCTGAGATATGTTTAAAAAGAAAATAATTTTTTTAAGATTTGTTTTATGGCCGGCGCCATGGCTCACTTGGTTAATTCTCTGCCTGCGGCGCCGGCATCCCATATGGGCGCCAGGTTCTAGTCCAGTTGCTCCTCTTCCAGTCCAGCTCTCTGCTGTGGCCCGGGAAGGCAGTGGAGGATGGCCCAAGTGCTTGGGCCCCTGTACTCACATGGGAGACCAGGAAGAAGCACCTGGCTCCTGGCTTCAGATCAGCACAGCGCTGGCCATAGCAGCCATTTGAGGAGTGAACCAATGGAAGGAAGCTTTTCTGTCTGTCTGTCTCTCACACTGTCTATAACTCTACCTGTCAAATAAATAAATAAATAAAACAAATTTTACAAAAAGCAAAGATTTGTTTTATGTGAAAGGCAGAGTTACAGTGAGAGAGGAAGAGACAGAGAGGTCTTCACTCTCCCATATGGCTGCAATGGCCAGGGCTGGACAAGCCCAAAACCAGAAGCCAAGAGCTTCTTCTGGGTCTCCAATGTGGGTGCAGAGGCCCAAGCACTTGGGCCATCTTCTGCTGCTTTTCTCAGGCACATTAGCAGGGAGCTGGATGGGAATTGGAGCAGCCAGGGTACTAACCAATTCCCACGTGAGACGACAGTGTCACAGGCAGCAGTTTTACACTCCACACCACCATACCAACCCTAGGAAAATAATTCTTTAGAAAAGACAAATGGGGCCGGCGCCACAGTTCAACAGGCTAATCCTCTGCCTTGTGGCGCCAGCACACCGGGTTCTAGTCCCAGTCGGGGCGCCAGATTCTGTCCCGGTTGCCCCTCTTCCAGGCCAGCTCTCTGCTGTGGCCAGGGAGTGCAGTGGAGGATGGCCCAAGTGCTTGGGCCCTGCAACCCATGGGAGACCAGAAGAAGCACCTAGCTCCTGGCTTCGGGTCAGCGCGGTACGCCGGCTGCGGCGGCCATTGGAGGGTGAACCAATGGCAAAGGAAGACCTTTCTCTCTGTCTCTCTCTCACTATCAACTCTGCATGTCAGAAAGAAAGAAAGAAAGAAAGAAAGAAAGAAAGAAAGAAAGAAAGAAAGAAAGAAAGAAAAGACAAATGGATTCCTTGCCTTCCCTTATTGAAAATTATTTTCCTGTGGTCCTCAGTGGCATGGGGGGTGGGGGTGGTTCACCTCTTGCTTGCAATACCTGGGGAGAAGTGTGATCGAGGCCCAAAGAAGCCACCTCTCTGGTGGGACATAATGACTCAAGGGAAATTAGGAAGTATGGACTTTGACTTTCCAGGATGCTTTCTATGGCACTAGGAAACCTACAAAAGTAAATAAGATGATTACTTTCCCAGCTGCTAGACTACAGGCAGGAACAAAATAAAACACAACCATGGCTGCTGTATGACTGTCTCAAAGTAATTGTGCACATCCTGAGAAGAGTGTGGGACAGTTGCTATGGCAAATGATTTTATAGTTGTACTTGATTGTCAAAATCTCAGATTCTACCTCTTGGATTAGGGACACATGGGAAGACTCACAGAACCTAAAAGGCTTAGAGCTGCTTCACACAGTGAACCTCTTGATTTATTTCCCATTGCTCTGCTTTGAACCTCAACTTGATGACCATATCTAACATGAAGTGTATACATAACTAGAATGCAAAGCATATTTAAGTTTAAGATTGTGACTGAAGCAAAGTAACACTGAGGGAACTGAGAGGAACCAGGAGTAGGCTCACTTATAAAATTGCTGTTTAGGTGACTATTGAATACACAGTACTTGCCAAACTCTATTCTAAAGCATTTTGATAAAAGGACTATGAAAAAAGTATGTTTATCTACATTCATCTTTTATTCTTGTTGAAAAATATAATATTGGCTCACAGCGTCATTTTGACATGTGATAATAGATTGTTTGAAAAGCAGCAATGCAAATTTGGGCTTAATCCCTGTGGTCAGAGAGACCTCAATGCTGTTGCGTCAGCCTGTGTCATCTACATGGCATCATATGTGTACAATGAGGTGAACTCTGCTGTGAACAAACTAAATGCTCTTTATCAGCAGGCAGGTGCTCTACACTTTTGTTTGTCTCACCTTCCAGAATTGGCTTCACCTGTGTGACTTCATCTATAGAAATAAAATTCTCCACATGTCAGCTTATCATATACTGCAACTTATGCACCAATGATTCCTTTCTTTTAAGATTTATTTATTTATTTATTTGAAAGGCGGAGTTACAGAGAAAGTGGAAGAGATCTTCCATCTGCTGGTTCACAACCCAAATCGCCAGAACAGTTGGGGCTAGGCCAAACTGATGCTAGGTATTTGAAACTCCATCCAGGTCTCCCACATGACTGGTAGGGGCTCAGGCACTTGGGCCATCTTTGTTGTTTTTCCAGGGACGTTAGCAATGAGCTGGATCTGAACTGGAGTAGCCAGGACTTGAACCAGAGCTCAAACGGGATGCTGGCATTGCAGGAGGCCGATTAACCCACTGCACCCCAACCACAGTCCTCAGACATAGTTATATCAAATGATAATTGAATTTTGGTTTGAGTTTGCCTTAGAATGGGTATAGAGAAACCCCCAAATGTTTCTATTTTCCCAACTATTGAGTATATAATCACAATAGACACAGTCGTAAGGGTCCAGGAAGTACCATATCACCACAAGGATTATGGGTCATTCTTGTAGGTCCAAACAGGCGGCATTTATGATAACTCTACCAGTTTAACTTTTTTAATAAGTGGAGATGCTGTGATATATTGGAATGAGTCACCGTATTCATTAAGCATTTGGTAGAGATCAGTATGGTTTTGTTAAATTATAGTTTGACAAGTTCAAAGGTGGGATGAGATGCAGATAATGACAATTAATAAACAGTTAATAAGTCATGAAGCTTCTTATTTATACCCATTGATCAAAAGACTTTTATATTGATTGTGTATGTATTCCTGGCACTTCTCCTCATGCATTTTTTAAAAGATTTAATTACTTTTTTGGAAGACAGAGTTAGAGAGAGGCAGAGGCAGAGAGAAAGAAAGAAAGAGAAAGAGAAAGAGAAAGAGAAAGAGAAAGAGAAAGAGAAAGAGAAAGAGAAAGAGAAAGAGAAAGAGAAAGAGAAAGAGAAAAAGAGAAAGAGGTCTTCCATCCTCTGGTTTACTCCCCAGATGGCCACAATGGCTGGAGCTGTGCTGATTTGAAGCCAGGAGCTTCTTCCGGGTTTCCCCCATGGGTACATGGGCCCAAGGACTTAAGCCACCTTCTACTGCCTTCTCAGGCCATAGCAGAGAGCTGGATCAGGACTTGAACAGGTGCCCATATGAGATGTTGGCACTACAAGTGGCAGCTTTACCTGCTACACCACAGTGCTAGCCCCCTCTTCATGCATTTTATAATCTAGTAGGGAGACTAACATTTAAAAAAATCATATATATATATATATATACACTCATGCACACACATATATATATGCATATATATGTATGAATTATATTAAGTGTTATGAATAAAAGTGCAGGGTACTTTAAAAGAGCATAAAGGGAAAATAAGTCTCATGTACAAGGACAGGGAAATCTGGAAAAGTGGCATAATAAATAAGGTCATGTTTTCCATTTCAGACATGTTAAGGATAAAATGTCTGTGAAGTTTCCAACAGAGATGTTATATAGACATTTGAAGATATAGATCACAAGCTGTGTGTGCGTTTTTTTTTTTTCCCAAAGAGAAGATTGCTGTATCACAGTAACTGGAAAGCAATTTAATCCAATAAAAGGACCTTTAAAATATTAACAAAATGGTTGTTGGATATGTGTTAATTTGGACTTGAATTAGTGGCATATGTATAGGTGGCTATGACTCTATACATTCCAGCTCAGAAAAGTGCAGTTCATGGTATGGTTTCTTTAGAGTTGTTGGTTCTATAGATCAACACACTGTGTTTGGAAAACAAAATGTATTTATCTTTTTATAAATGAAAAAACACAAAGATAAATACCAAAGGATATTTATTTGACACTATTTGGTCACTCCTGCTCTACTAGCCTACAAATAAAGACTTACTCCTACGGTCATAGATTTCTCTCAGAGAAATTACCCAGATATCTTGGCATAAAAAGATCAACTTTTGAATGCTGTGGGACTAGCATATCAACCAAGAGAAGTCAACAATAAGCATTCGTCTCTCAGTGAAGCAACCTGAATTAAGATGTGGTGTCTGAGCAGTAAAAAGCAAAATGCATCGACAGAAAAAATAAGAATCGGAGTATTTTTAAAATTTTGGCCAATTTGGTGGAAGGCCAACTTCTAAAATAGGAGCTCTTCAGTTAGCAGGATTTCTGTACTAGCTCTGTAATGGGAAGCTTAAAAGATCTTCTGCTAATCTGAATTTCTATGAGGGAAAGCACGGCTACACTTACAGGCAGTGTTTCCTAGCCATGAAAGATCTTAAAGGTAACTGCTCACACTTTCAACTGTGATGAGGTGGTGAAAACTGACGTCAAAACTCCAGCCTTGGTGTTATGGGAGATGTTTGACAGCCCTGGAGTTCAAAGACTGATGTGCTTTCTTCCACTGGCTATACAGAGTGAGACAAACTAAAGATCTGGGAAGTGAAATATTCTGAAAATGGGATCATTCACTTTATAAGCTTATTTTGACTTCTTTCAAAAAGAAAAATTAGGGAGGGGGAATGAACAATAGAAAGAAAGAGATTCGACCATTACTTTTTCTACTGATTTTTAAGGCAAGTGTACTAACTTTTGAGTATAATTTAATTTCAAGCAAATGCATGTTAAAGAAAATGAAGACAATAAAAAAGATGGAAAGAGAGAGGAAAAAAGAATAAAAGTCTGAAGATGAAATCATTAAAACCCTAAAACCACAGGAAGTGTTAAAGTGGTCTCACCCAACATGGTCACCAATGCAGGAACCCCCATTTTCCCTCTCTTGTGCATCAGTGGTCTTAATCAGTTAAAGGGCACTCACAAGGTCTATTCTCCTGTTAACACACTAATTCTTTATTCAGTGTTTCCTTAGAGTGAATTTAAATCTGCCTTCTTTTAACTTTTACTCCTCCCACCCTCTATTCCAATCAAACTTCCTTTTTCTCATGAAAGTCCTTCAAGAACATGAAGTTCCATAGCTGCAAGAGCTCAGGACCTAATCCTGAGGATGGCTGTTCCTGGCAGATGTGGAGCAGAGAACAGACCATCCCCCAAAGGAAATGCAGCTTTGAGAGCAGGGCTATGACATCATTCTGATTAGGGAAAATGTTGCAGCTGGACCCCTGTGTTGCAAAGCATTTATTAAACATGAAACAGTGAGGCCCATTTCCACAGGGACAAAAGAAACAACAGCAAATGGGGTCACACTTGCCCAAGGGAGCCTGAAGCAGAAGAATTCTGACATGAACATAAAGGATGGATGTCTCTGATGCAGCTAGTAAGACAGTTCTCACATTTGCAGTCTTGGGTTCAGTAACAGTGCAATAGTTTGATTTTGGTGATGTTAACACAGAAAGTCTATACACAAAGGTATTATTTTTTCCTCTGCAAGGAGATGGGGACTAAAGAATTAATGAAGGAGGATGGAGGATGGTTAATACAGCACAGCATCCAGCTTTGGGCAGACTAGCAGGAAGTTCTCCTGCAGCTCATAAAGAGGCCTTGAATACATTAGATGAATCTAATGTAGCACAGCGATCTCAGCAATCCTGGCACTACTAAGAATTCAATCACAGAAAGGAAACCTAGACTAGTGATAGCATATCCTTATTGCAAAGGGGTCCTTTTTCTCCCTCAGAAATGTCAATCACAGATTTGTTGCAACGACAGTCTAACTTGTAATACAGGAAAGACAACACAGAGAGTGAAGGTTTGAAGTCTGACAGCTAATAGGTTTAGAGTCGTTTCTTTGCTTCTGTGGTTAGGAATATTCTCCATGCTCACATTTTCTGAATAAAGTTGGAGGATCAAAATGCCTGAGGAATAAGTGACAGGAAAAAAAAAAAGGCAAATGCAATGAGAGAAACAGCCAGACCCACATGAGTTATGATGTCAAGAGGTAAGTTATGTCTACTGGCAATAGCTTTTCAGATTTTCTGATTCTGAAGGCAGATCCTAACAGACACATCTACACCCTTATTAAGAGCAGGAGCTAGTCATTATTTGACTTAAACATCAAGTATCTGATAACTACATGTGATGGCTAATTTTATTTGCAAGTTGACTAGGCCATAGGATTCCCAGCTTTCCATGTAAGCATTATCTCTGGGTGTGTCTGTGAAGGTATTTTTGGAAGAGCTAAGTATTTGAATTGGTGAACTGAGTATAGCAGATGACACCACCCAATCCATTGAGGGTCTGACTAGAAGAAACAGGTGAAGGAAGATCGAATTAGCTCTGCCTGCCTTACCAATCCGAGAGCGAGCTCTTCTCTTGTCCTCCACGCTCTTGGTTCTCAGACCTTCAGATGCAGACAGGAATCTACGTGATTAATGCCCTTTTAAGCCTTCCAACTGAACACCAATTTTCCTGGGTTTCCAGCTTGCAGTGGGACTCTTCAGCCTCTGTAACAGCATAAACCAATACATTATAATCAATACCTAAGAGAGAGGGAGAGCGAGGAATAAAGAGAGAGAGAGAGAGAGAACTGATTGGATCTGTTTCTCTGAAGACCCCTAATTAATATTAATAGGTAAAGCTGGTAATGTTTTCAATAGCCATATGCAAGTGAATTGTCATTAAAACAGAGAATTTTACAAGTGAAGACAAACCAGAGAAAAGAATTCTTTTCATTCACAATAGCAGTCTTGAAGCAAAAGATAGAGGTAGTTTATGTTACCAAAGTAGGCAACATTATCCACAAGAATTACATCTTGAGGGGATTTCTCAGCTTATAATGAACTCCTAAGGAAAAACAGACTTACGTCAGCTTCTGAAGTAAATCTCTAATAACTTTATGTATGTCTTCCAGTTAGCACAATCATATTTGTCCTAGAAACTGAACAGAAGGAATCCTAGTTCCATGTGAGCTAGTGTTTTGGATGGGATGCTATAAACTGAGGCATCTGCCATGTGGTCTGAGAAGCAGACGAGCCTGCAAAGGGCAACGTCTGCAAGAGAAATGCACAGACAGACAAATGTGAAACACACAGAATCTGTCTCAGTTTCTGGCTCTGATTTTAGCTTATATTTCAAAATCTCTTCCTGACTGAAGCCCACCATATTCCTTCCAGTACATTCTGTGAGCTACTTTAATATTCTTTTAGCAAACACCTCTCTTTTGCTTTAACTAACTTTTTTTGCTATTGCTAACCATAGTCCTGTATACCATAACAGAACTGAGTTCTTGTTTTGAGTAAGAACATAGTCTCATATTTAAAACAGCAAGTGTGACAGTCAGATGACAATTTTTGCTTTAGTTCACCTTACAATGGGTAAAATGAAATTCTCTAAACCCCTTAATTATTATCCCAATCATCCAGATATAAAAACTGTGGTCATTATATTTTATCAATGTTTCCTAATGGACTGCTGGGCATAACCTTGGATCGGACAAACCCCCCAGAGCAGACCTCTAGTAGAACACGTATGTTGATTAAATCACCCTAGCCCATGCACCTTAGATTAAGCACCTTTTATGCATTTGGTCACTAATCTAAGTGCTCATAATTTATTAGTGGACAAGATGCAGCCCCAAATTTCAAGGAGACTGTGGAGTCTGTGAAGTTGAAAGAAGAAATTTCAGTGCAGTGTATGGTGTCCTAAAATAGAAGCAAATCTGGATGACATGAAAGCACAAAGATGGAGCATCCATGCCAGTCTTTAGAGATCCAAAAAGAGTTTCCAAGGGAAATGAGGCAGAAAGTAATATGGAAAAGATGAGCAGGAGGTAAGCCAGATTAAAGAGTTAGAGTAAAGGGAGAAGACTCCCGTGCCTAAAGTAAAGTATGTTCCATGGTCTATAGGCAAGAGTTAGCATGAGTAATTTTTCATTATGGCTGGCTCCTAAAATCAGAGTAAGAAAAGATAAGAAATAAAGCTATAGTATGATCCAGATCCAGTGTGAGGACCTTGGATCTAATCCTAAAGGTAAAATCTTCCGTGAATTTTAAGCAGGGAACTACATGATCAAAAATGGGTTTTATCAAGATTATGCTCTTCTAAATGAGTGGAAAGATGATGAGCCTACCTTCAAAGAAACCTAGAAAAGTGAGCTGGTTCAGTAGCATTTGGCAAACATGATGATACCCAGGATTAATAGAATAACATGAAGATGGAGAAAATGAGAAACACAGAGAACTGATGATAAAGAGATTCCACTGTGGAGATTATACCAAAAAATCTGAGAAAAGGGTAGGATCATTTCTGTGATCCAAAAACCAATGACCTAGATGTCAAATATAACCACATCAGAATATTTCAGAGTTGCTTTCTGTTCCTAAATAAAACTCAGTCTGGATAATTTTTTATAGTTTTCTGAACCTCAAGGAGCTTCAAGACTGATTTTAAAACTTTATTTAACCACTTTACTGCCACATAAGTTACAAAGCCTGGGGCCGGCCATAAAGATGTTAATTTAATGAATATTCATAATCAATAAATATTCATTAAACAACATTTCCGTTCCAGGCATGCTGTTGCTCCTGGCAGGTCCCGCCTGCATGGCAGAGTGCACTTGTTAAATGAGTGTTGCTCATTGCAGAAACACCTTATGGGATTTCATGAAAGAAACTGCATTCATCTACAATACATACAGATGTGTAGAGATAAGTTGGAACAAATTTTGTACAAAAGGAAAAGAAAGCTTTTCCTCTTTGGTACAATTCTTGTGTTTCACAAGTCAAATGTGTGGCCAAATACGTGAAACTCTGTGGGGGAAACCAAGTAAAGTTCAAAGAGTTTTATTTCTGTCTCCATATGCTGAGTAAATGCAAAGGCAGGGGGGCCTAACCAGTTCTAGAGCTGCCTGATAGAAGCCAGTTTATGAATGCAAACGGAGATTTGTGAGCATAAATGCTTAAAAGAATCTTGTTTTCCTCATTGCC
Organism: Oryctolagus cuniculus; assembly: GCF_964237555.1. Lineage (NCBI taxonomy): Eukaryota > Metazoa > Chordata > Mammalia > Lagomorpha > Leporidae > Oryctolagus > Oryctolagus cuniculus. Next base: position 88,460,792 of record NC_091438.1, read on the forward strand.
TGATGGCTTTTGACAAAGCCAACCATTGATTGTTAGATGAGGTGGCTATGATGCTGCATCATTTCTATGATATGATACATTCCAGTTGAACTATACACTATCTATTAAAATAACGTATTTTGCTAAATTATAGGAATCACTATTCTCAAGTATTTCTCACTAAGAATCTGGAAGAATTCTGTATGATCTTCCCATGTTTTCTCACTGTGAGTATTACTCAGAAAATCCACTGGATAGTGAGAATAAACAGATATCTACTCAACAGTTTTATCTGTTTCAGAATTCCTTGATTAATAATGCTATGCAAATATCCAAATACCAACTACTTTTCTGTATTTTAAACATGCTGCAAGACCCTTTTCTTCTTCTTCTTTTTTTTTTTTTTTTTTTTTGCCAGGCAGAGTTAGACAGAGAGAGCAGAGAAAGAGAGTCAGAGAGAAAGATCTTCCTTCCTTCCGTTGGTTCACCCCCCAAATGGCAGCTACAGCCGGCACGCTGCTCTGATCCAAAGCCAGGAGCCAGGTGCTTCCTTCTGGTCTCCCATGTAGGTGCAGGGCCCAAGGACCTGGGCCATCCTCCACTGCCTTCCTGGGCCACAGCAGAGAGCTGGACTGGAAGAGGAGCAACCAGGACAGAATCTGGTGCCCCAACCGGGACTAGAACCCAGGGTGCCAACGCTGCAGGTGGAGGATTAGCCAAGTGAGCCGTGGCGCCGTCCCCCTTTTCTTCTGTTGATTCCTTTGGTTGTCTTAGGCAAATAATCCTGTTCTGTTGTGTTCTAAAAGCACCATGAATCTTGAGTCAGTATATTCCCATCTTATCCTTTTTTCCCAATATTTTGCCCTATGCCTAGATAATCACAGACATCATCTTTATTGATGGCTATTGAGGCAACTGGGAAAACTTCAATTGTTTTGCTGCCATGCTACCAATTCACTGAAAAGAAAGTTAACCTGGCAAAGAGTGCTGGGCTTCTGACTCCCTGCAAGAGTCGGCCAAGAATCATTGACAAGCTCACTGATCCTTTAAGGGAATGCCATGAGTCTGACTGTTGTTGCCATAGTTGTTGCTTCTGCCGTTTTCATTATCAAGTAGGTTTTACGTAATACTCTGATACTCTGTACAACACTCTCAGCAACCTCCATTCCAAGAAAATCGAGAGTTTGCTTGAAGGGAAGCCTTTCTAAAACTCTTACAATCTGACCTTTTATATTTTTTCCTTCAAATCTTGGAACTTTGATTAATACTTGCATATTTCAGATAAAGAGCTAAGTTTCGTGATTCAATAAAGATGGCATTTTCTGCCATCTGCCTTGACAGTCTTTGAACAGAAAATGTGAGAGGTGAAAGGTTGACTGGAAGGGCTTATTGCCTCCAGCATACAGATGGAATAAGAAGCCTCAGTGAGGGCACACGATCAAAGGGAAAATGATTTCCTTACATTTTTCCTTCTTGGCTTTCTGAGTGAAACTTCTCTTAATAGTCCTTATATCACATTATTTTCCTTTCAAAGAGGATGATTTGGAAACCACAGGACTCTCATACCCAAAGTAATTGCCTATCAAACGTAGGTCACTAATTAGCCAAATTAAATTTTTCATATACCCAACAACGATTCTCACTACTGGGCATTTGCTCTTCCTCCAAAGGAGACCCTAATGGTCATCCTATTTTACTTAAGAAATTTTAATTGCATCTTATGGAATACAATTAGTTTATTAGTGAGTTGCCTAAGCTTGGTCATGAATAATAATTGTAAAATACAATAAATTTTTAAATACAAATTATAAGAAAGGAAAAGTGAACTCAAATACTTTTTTTAGAGATTAATTTTAACCCAAGTTGAGTTTTGCCTGTAAATTGAATTTGCCTCAATCTGAGAATAGAAAGCTACAGTGGAAAACTTCCATCTAAACTGGCTCAGTGTGACACAATATTTTACACAACTGTGTTTTAGCAAAGTGTAATGAAATTATTTGAAAACTCTATATTGCTAGGAATATTTTTGCTTCTATGATATCATTTTTTAATCTAATTACAAAGGTCCTGTTGTCCTAGATCTCCATGAGCTATTTAATTTAGCAATTTTCAAATTATTTCCTATTCCTAATTAACAGACAGAAAATATTTCATAGGGCATTTCAAAAAAACAAGAAGAAAAAGAAGGAGGAGGAGGAGGAGGAGGAGCCAGAGGAAAGGAAGCAGATCCTTGTGCCCTGTGATATGATTCTCCAGTCAACACAACTATTGCATTCCAGGTAACAAGGGTCATTTGTTTGGTCTAGCACAGGCATGGTGTCTTCTGAAGCAAGGCACCAGAGCAACAACATTGAAGGTACTGTGCTTTCACTTTCAAATCCTGTGCTACTTTTTTCAAATTTTACCCAGTTGAAATTGTAGCAGAGAATCCTATGGGATAACAAAATCTTTCAGTTGATTAAACACTTAGGAATTGCTTTTTGAAATATGCTTCCAAAACTCCAGCAACTAAAAACTCTCTTGCAGTTTTACTGCTTTTCCATGGTTTGGGTTTTTAAAATATGACAAATATTCTTGCCACCTTGACTTTGTCCTGATGTGTCTCTCTGCACTACTTGCTTGCCATTTATCTAAACCAAGAGTACAGCAAGCCCTAAAGTGTGAAATTGCAGCTTGTAAGCCAATAAGGTGTTGGGGGCCTGGGGAAATGGAGTCATAGTGTTTGAACATTTATGCTCATAATTCAAAACAAAACCCAGTAAAATGGCAACAGCAATAATAACATCAACAAACCTACCAACAACACTTGCCATCTAGCTTCTTTGATCCCAGGAGGATGTAGCCTCTTAACCACTGGTCTAAATCGTCCTGTTTCTTCCAAGTGCAACTGTACTCCAGTTGCTTTTGCAAAGACTTCTCGGAATACCCAGTCCTCACTCATCATGTCTGCCTGTCTTCACAATGTAGCACTTTTTGTTTGTACTATTTGGTTTTTAGAACACATATACTGGAAGATCAAAGGAGACTTAGCGTAAGTTAAAAAGGTTTTAGTGTTTTACTTTGGGGGTCTGTTCAGAATAGCCAGCAGAGTCAGCTTGAAAGTTCATCTATTACGTGTGTGAAACCAATAGGAGTTCAAAGCATTTTAACACTTGACCTGCTGCAGTAGATGGAGCCCAAGAGCTGAAGCAAGGATTCACACGCTAAAGGACGCCTTCAGCTCTCCTGACTCTGATATATGTGGCTTGATGAACCAAGGGCATGGAAAAGAGTGACGTCAGAGCTTGTATCCTGAAGGACATTCTCTCTCATTTTCTCAGCGTCTTTCAACAGATCATACTCTGTAGTTTCAGGGTCTCCTCTGGGCTTGTTTGAAAATATCTCCTTCTAAACCAAGTAAATTTTAATTGCTATCATTACCAGGTTACTGATACAACATATGACAGCTATCAGCCAATCACGTCTATCGTATGTCTAATGGGAAGGCTTATCAGTCACAGAGGAAACTTAATTAATTAGGTATTCTCTGTTACAAAGTAACACACAAACATTCTGATCACACGCCCATGAGATAAGCAGCATGAGTCACAGCACAGTACTATATTGGTCCTGTGAGTGGAGAAACTGAGACTATGAAGCTAAAAAGGATTCATTCAAGGTCCCAGACATAACCAAGGACAAAATGTATATGTGAACATGGATATTTCTCCTTCTTGTGTTGGCTGTTGAGAAAACTCTTTCATTACCATGAAGGGAGCAATAACATCCAAAGGCCCTTTGGAAATGCAAGTATTTCGCTCACAGATTTAAAATCCACCAAAATGTAACTTTAAAAGTAGCTATAGGACACAGTGAAGATACGCAACTCTACCATCTAATAATTTACCTGGTTGTCTACTCTACACTCTCTTATGTCCCTGCAACTAAAGGGACAGGAACATCCGTAGCACCACTGAACCTGGCAATTTGCTTTTTTCCCATATATGTTTTGGAAAGATGAAGTGTGTACGTCAGTTTGCAAACAGCATGACTCTGTTAGCCTTTGCTTGATTTATCCTGAGCCAAAAAATGCAGAGCTGATAGCATCTGTTTCCACTACCCTTGCTATCCCAATCATCAAAAAAAGCCCAAGAGTTGGGAAGAAAGTTCTGAAGGCTTTCACATGCCTGTTCCTTACCAGGATAACCACTTTCTTCCATGCATTCATTCTGCTTCCTTTCTTCATGTGTTTGACTCACATGTTTAACTGAAAGATAACTTGAGAGGAAGTCAAAGGGAAAAGATCAAGAGTTAGAGAGTGTATTATTTACCAAAAAGGGAAAAAGAAGGAATGAAATTATATCAATTATTTTCATTTTGGAGGAAACTAAAGAGAATGATCTTCACTAACAGGGAGAGAGAGATCCTGAGAAAATTATGTGAGAACATATTAGACTAGGAATAATAAATTTAACTATTGAACATTTCAGGAGGCTGACCAAAATGTCTTACACTATAAAGTGTTGCAAAAACAAAGGAAAAAAAAGCATTATGTTTACTGTAGGAGTTTGTTTTGGAAAATGAAAGTGGGGAACTTAGGATTTTAAAAGTAAATGCACATATTGACTTTCTTTCTTTTTTTTTTTTTACTGTGACTTTTTATTTTGTCCCTTGTATGCAAGAATAACTTATTGATAATGGTTGGGAAAAGTGAATTAATTCATAGAAAAGAAAATTTTGTATTACATGTTTCAGGCTACTTGCTCATCCTTCCACCTCACATAATTCAATGACATAGGCATTGGGACAAGAGGGGACAAAAGAACAGAGGGCATTTGGGGGAAATAATGATATTTTCTGTTTTGTTTTGCATCATCTTTAAGAATGTGTTGAATTAATATTAAAGTAAGTATATACAAGAATATTTTGAACATGGAATTATTATGGAAAGTGCTACTCAAAATTTGTTAATAGAGAAACAATCAAAATGATACAAACATGTTCAACATGTTTTAGTAGTGTGTTTAATTTTTATTTTGGGAAAATATACAGAAATGAATATACACAAATAATATTTTTGGTTTGATATAATTTCTGTAGTTAGGCATTATTCCATTGAAATATTTAAAAATTCATATAATATGAAGGCCATTTCAAGTCTAAAAATATATATACCAATTATTTTCACAGTAACAAGACTGGAAAGCACTTTTTATAATAACTCATTGCTCAAAATAATCTTACATATCATATAATACTGGTAGTGAGTTAAGAAGGTCAGCAGATTTTTAGAAATCAGTCATAGGAAGCACTTGTGACTAACTTTGTTTTATATACTGAAGTTAGGTTCATTCATACATATTCACATCAGACTCACATTCCCTCACAAACTCCGCTTAAAAATATCAGGGGATGTATTTTTAATATTGGTAAGTAGCCTGATTTAATGTACATAATCTTGCTTTATGTTTATTCAGAACTTTCTCTATTCACCAGAAACTTAATAATAAAAATCTAGTTACATTAGCCATTAACTTTGTGACATTAAGCCCTCTGTCTAGCCTTACCTATTATGATTCAACAACAAGCAATCAATGATTTCCTAAAACAGCTAACAAGTTTTCACAAAGATGGAAGGAAACTATTGCTTAATTATAATCTTTGGAGGAATTAACACACATTAAATCCCAAATGCTACACAATCCTATTAATAAAATCTCTGTTATGCATTGAAAAGGGCTTTGCTCCCCAAACTCATAAAGACTTTTAAACACTGAAGTCCCTGCATTGAGAAATGCATAGTGCAGCTTTGAGGATTATGAAGGGGACCTTAGGAAAGTAGAGATGCTACCAATGTCAGACAACAGTATGGAAAATTGTAAGCATCATTCCAGGCAAGCCTGAGAAAGTTGCAGATATCAGTGTGCAGTCTCAGATGGCAGCTATCTGAGCAAAGCCCAAGATTGTCCTAGATGTATAGGGGTCATCAAATAGACTTAAGATTGAGCTTGATTCTGGGGCAGAGTCACTTCAAGGAATCTCCTCTAGGGCAATGTCAAGGGAAATATGGGGCCAGAACTGCTGCAGAGAGTCTACACCAGGGTAATCGTTAGTGAAAACACAGAAATGAGACCTGAGTCTGTGAGAACGGAAGCATGGGCTGCAATCAGCAAAGCTGTAAGGGTGGGCTGTCCAAGCCATTGGGAGCCCAGTCTCAAAAAAACTGTCCAAGATGGCAGACATGGAACTTTAGGATTCAGTATTAGCCCTGATGATTTTCCATCTTGCTTTGAAATTTCTTTGTATCCCATTTGGAATGAAAATGTAAATTTTGGGCCTGCCTTGCTACTACATCTTTTATTTTTTTTTCATTAGACAGGTAGAGTTACTGACAGTGAGAGAGAGGCAGAGAGAAAGGTCTTCCATCCGATGGTTCACCCCCCAAATGGCAGCCACAGCCGGGAACTGCGCAGATCCGAAGTCAGGAGCAAGGAGCCTCCTCCCAGGCTCCCATGCTGGTGCAGGGGCCCCAGGACTTAGGCCATCCTCTACAGCCTTCCCGGGCCACAGCAGAGAGCTGGACTGGAAGAGGAGCAGCTGGGACCAGAACTTAGTTTCCATATGGGATGCCAGCGCTGTAGGCGGAGGATTAACCAAGTGAGCCATGGTGCAGGCCTCTGCTACTACATCTTGAAAGAATGTTAGTAGTTTTTCAGTTGTAGAGGAATTCATAGCTAAGACAGGTTGTTTTCAGTCTTGGATGAAAGTTTGGAACGAGGACTTTTGAATTTTAATGTTTGACTGAGTTAAGACTGGGATTTCTTGGGATGGAATGATGGCATGTTGTATGTAAGAAGGATATGAGTTTGGGGAGCCAGAAGTGGAATGTTATGGATTGAGAAGCACTTGGCTTCCCAAACTCATGTACATATTTAAACTCTGAAGCCTGTATTAAAGATAGATGGATTAAGCATGGAGACGATTCAGGTACAGCTTTTGAGAGGTGAGTCTGGTGATAGAACTTGCCCTCAGAATGTAGTTCTCATGAGAGGGTTGGATATTTAAACTGAGTTCAAGCTACTTTCTCTGCTTCCTGGCCAGCTGTGTGATCTTTCTTCCATACTCACCATTGCTGACCTCCATCAGGCACCAGTCTAAATATGAATCTCCTGAACTATCAGCCTCCAAACTACAAGGATCTTCTTTCAGATTTTCAGTTAAAGCAATGAGGAGATGAGTAATACATCCTCAGGCACTATCAAACTAAGGAGAAACTATACAGAACGTTGCTGGGGAGTAAAATAAAGAATCTATGGATTCATGGCATTAAGTACATTGTGTTGCAAAGTTTTTAGCTTAATTGCCTAAATTTGGTAATATGTACAATTTAATACTTTATTTAATACTTTTTAATACTATTTAATACTTTATCCCTTTTAGTATTTTTTTGTTCTAGTTAATACTATTGGTTGAACTCTGTAATTAAAACACAGTTATTCTTAGGTGTTTAAATTTAACTGAAAAGTGATCCCTGTTAAATATAAGAATGGGAATAAGAGAGGGAGGAGATGTACAGTTTGGGACATGTTCAATTGGACTTGCCCCAAATGGTGGAGTTAGAAATGTGCCAGGGGATTACAATACAATCCCATCAAGGTGGCATGTACCAATGCCATCTCACTAGTCCAAGTGATCAATTTCAATTCACAATTGATCACATTGAGAGGTCTAAGAGTCAACGGGATCACATAAACAAGACTAGTGTCTGCGAATACTAACTGATAGAATAAAAAAAGGGGAGAACCATCCAACATGGGAAGCGGGATACACAGCAGACTCATAGAATGGCAGATGTCCTAAATAGCACTCTGGCCTCAGAATCAGCCCTTAAGGAATTCATATCTGGCTGAAGAGCCCATGAGAATATTTTAGGCATGGAAAGCCAAGACACTCTGGGAAAAAAAAAAAAAAAAAAAAAAAAAAAAAAAAAAAAAAAAAAAAAACTAAATGAAAGATCTCTGTGAGTGATATCCCAGTAGAAAGAACAGGCCATCAAAGAAGGAGGTACCTTTCTCTGATGGGAGGAGAGAACTTCCACTTTGACTATGACCTTGTCTAAATAAGATCGAAGTCAGCAAACTCAAGAGGCTTCCATAGCCTTGGAAACTCATGACTAGAGCCTAGGGAGATTTCTGACGCCATAAACAAGAGTGTCAAATTGTTAAGTCAACAACAAGAGTCACTGTGTACTTACTTACTCCTCATGTGGGATCTCTGTCCTTAATGTGCTGTCCAATGTGAATTAATGCTATAACTAGTACTCAAACAGTATTTTACACTTTATGTTCTTTGTGGGTGCAAACTGATGAAATATTTACTTAATATACACTAAATCGATCTTCTGTATAAAGATAATTTAAAATGAATCTTGATGTGAATGGAATGGGAGAGGGAGCAGGAGATGGGAGGGGTGCAAGTGAGAGGGAAGTTATGCGGGAGAAAAAGCCATTGTAATCCATAAATTGTACTTTGGAAAATTAGATTTACTAAATAAAAGTTTTAAAAAAATAAATTTGATAATATATCAAAAATGAAATCTTAAAAATGAAGAATTCAATAGAACAAATAAAAATACAGTGGAAAATATTAACAGAATCAGTGAGACAGAAGAAAGAATATCTGACTTAGAAGACGAAGCACAGGAAATTATTCAGTCAGACCAAACATAAGAAGAAATGAAAAAACTAAGACATATGTTGGGAATCTACAGGATACTATCAAATGACCCAGAATACAGATTTTTGAAGTTCCTGAAGGTGTGGAAAGAGAGAAAGGATTAGAAGGCTTTTTCAGTAGAATAATAAGAGAAAATTTCCCGTATTTGGAGAAAAAAAGTGGCATCCAAGTACAGGAAACACATGGAACTCGTTATTGACATGACCAGAAAAGATTCCACCATGACACATTGTAATCAAACTCTCCACAGTAAAACATAAAGAAAAGATTCTAAAATGTGCATGAGAAAAATGCCAGATTACTATCAGAGGATCTCGAATTAGACTCAGTGTGGACTTCTCATCAGAAACCCTAAAGGCTAGGAGAGAATGGCAAGATACAGTCCAAGTCTTAAGAGAAAAAAAACCAGAATACCAAACCCTGCAAAGCTCTCATTTATGAACGAAGGTGAGATAAAGACCTTCCATGACAAACATAAACTGAAAGAATTTGTCACTACCTGTCCAGCTGTGCAGAAGATGCCTAAGGATGTGTTGCACACCAAAACACAGAAACATGGCCATCACTACAAAAGAAGGTAAAGGAAGGAAATGTCCCTGGAAAAGTAATAAAGAAATCCAAAGTAAAAAGTAGGAATATTTATGGAAAAATGACAGGGCAAATCATCACTTATCAATAATCACCTTGAATGTAAATGGCCTTAGCTCTCCAGTTAAAAGAATGCATTAAAAAATAAAACCCATCTGTTTGCTGCCTACAAGAAACACATCTCACCAAAAAAGATGCATGCAGACTGAAAGTGAAAGTATGAAAAAGAGATTGCATGCTAACAGAAACCAAAAAGAGCTGATGTAGCCATCCTAATATCAGACAAAATAGACTATAACACAAAAAGTGTTAAAAGAGACAAAGAAGGGCACTATGCAATGATTGAGGGATCAATTTAACAGGAAAATGTGACTATTATAAACACATATGCACCTAATAAAAGGCCACCTGGCTATTTAAAAGAAATTTTAAGGGATCCAAAGGGAGACATAGACTCAAATACAATAGTAGTGGAGGATCTCAATACCCCATTTTCAGCAATGAACAGATCAACCAGACAGAAAATCAGAAAGGAAATAGCAGAGTTAATTGACATTATAGACCAAATGGATCTAACAGTTATCTATAGAACTTTTCATTCTACAGCTGTAGAATACAAATTCTTCTCACCTGTGCATAGAAGTTTCTCTAGGATTGACCACATGCTAGAACATAAAACAAATCTCAACAAATTCAAAAAAATCAAAATCATACCATGCATCTTCTCAGATTAAAGTGCAACAAAGCATGAAGTTAGCAACTCAGGAATCTCCAGATCATATGCAAACACAAAGAATCTGAACAACAATCTCCCGAATGAACAGTGGATCATAGAAGCAATCAAAAGATAAATCAAAAGATTTCTGGAAACAAATTAAGACAACACAACATCAAAACTTATGGGATAAAGCAAAAGCAGTTTTGAGAGGAAAGTTTATAGAAATTGGTGCCTCTAACAAGAAATTGGAAAGGCACCAAATAAATAAGCTATCATTGTATCTCAAGGATATAGAAAAACAACAGCAAACCCAATTAGAGAAGAAAATAAAAGTAAAGAAAAAATATAAAAGTTCACCAAAATGAAAAGCTGGATTTTTTAAAAACTAAACAAAATTGACACACTATTGGCTGAACTAACCAAAAAAAGGAGAGAGAAGGCCCAAATTAATAAGATTAGAGATGAAAAAGGAAATGCAACAAAAAATACCACAGAAATTAAGAGAATCATCAGAAATTACTACAAAGAGCTATATGCCAACAAATTGGGAAACCTAGAAGATAGATTCCTGGACACATACAACTTACCTAAATTGAGCCATGAAGACATAGAAAACCTAAACAGACCCATTACCAAAACTGAAATTTAATCAGTAAAAAAGACACTCTGAACAAAGAAAGCCCAGGACCAGATGGATTCACTGCTGAATTCTACCAGATAGTTAAAGAACTAACTCCACTTCTCAAGTTATTCAAAACAATTGAAAGGGAAGAAATCCTCCCAAATTCTTTCTAAAAAGCCAGCATCACCTTAGTACCTAAACCTGAAAAAGATACTACAGAGAAAGAGAACTACAGACCAATTTCCCTGATGAACACAGACACAAACATCCTCAACAAAATTTTGGTCAACCAAATCCAACAATACATCAGAAAGATCATTCACCTGGACCAAGTGGGATTTATCCCTGGTATGCTAGTATGGTTCAACATGTGCAAATCAATGTGATACATCACATTAAAAAAAAAAAGAAGAACAAAAAACATATGATTATCTCCTTAGATGCAGAGAAAGCATTTGATGAAGTAGAACATCCTTTCATGATGAAAACTTTAAGCAAATATGGGTATAGCAGGAACATTCCTCAACACAATAAAGGCAATTTATGACAAACCCATGGCCAACATCCTATTGGATGAGGAAAACTTGGAAGCATTACCACTGAGATCCAGTACCAGACAAGGTTGCCTACTCTCACCATTGCTATTCCATATAGTACTGGAAGTTTTAGCCAGAGCCATTAGACTAGGAAAAGAAATCAAAGGATTCAAATTGGGAATGAGGAAGTCAAACTATCCCTATTTGCAGACCACATGATTCTATATATAGAAGATCCACTAGTCTCCACCAAGAGACTATAGGAACTCATATAAGTTTGGTCGGTTGGGGCGCCAGATTCTGTCCCGGTTGCTCCTCTTCCAGGCCAGCTCTCTGCTGTGGCCAGGGAGTGCAGTGGAGGATGGCCCAAGTCCTTGGGCCCTGCACCCGCATGGGAGACCAGGATAAGCACCTGGCTCCTGCCTTCGGATCAGCATGGTGCGCCGGCCGCGGCAGCAATTGGAGAGTGAACCAATGGCAAAAGGAAGACCTTTCTCTCTGTCTCTCTCTCTCTCACTGTCCACTCTGCCTGTAAAAAAAAAAAAAAAAAAAAAAGAGGTTGGTAAAATCACAGGGTATAAAATCAATGCACAAACATCAATAACCTTTGTATACACAGACAATGGCATGGCTGAGAAACAACTTTTAAGATCAGACCCATTCACAATAGCTACAAAAAAAAAAATCAAATACCTTGAAATACATTTAACCAAGGATGTTAAAGATCTCTATGATGAGAATTACAAAACATTAAAGAAAGAAATAGAAGAAGATACAAAAATATGGAAAAATTTTCCATGTTCATAGATTGGAAGAATCAATATCATCAAAATGTCCATTCTTCCAAAAGCAGTCTACAAATTCAATGTGATACTAATCAAAATACCAAAGACCTTCTTCTCAGATCTAGAAAAAATGATGCTGATATTCATATGAATAGCTAAAGCAATCTTATACAACAAAAACAAACCCAGAGGCATAACAATACCAGATTTCAAGACATACTGCAATGCAGTTATAGTCAAAATGGCCTGGTACTGAAAAACAGATGGATAGACCAATGGAACAGAATGGAAATGCCAGAAATCAATTCAAGATTCTACAACCAACGTATATTCAACCAAGGACTTAAAACCAATCCCTGGAGTAAGGACAGTTGCTTCAACAAATGATGCTGGGAAAACTGGACTTCCACATGCAGGAATATGAAGCCTTACATTCAAAATGGATTAAAGATCTAAATCTACAACTTGATACCATAAAATTACTAGAGAACATGGGGAAAAATGCAAGACATTTGCGCCAGCAAAGACTTCTTGAGAAAGACCTCAGATGCACAGGCAATCAAAGCCAAAATCAGTAAATGGGATTACATGAAATTGAGAAGCTTCTGTACTGCAAAAGAAACACTTAAGAAAATGAAGAGGCAACCAACAGAATGAGAGAAAATATTTGCAAACAATGCAACTTGTAAAGGATTAATGACCAGAATATATAAAGAGATCAAGAAACTCTACTACAACAAAACAAACATCCCAGTTAAGAAATGGGCCAAGGACTTAAGCAGACATTTTTCAAAAGAGGAAATCCAGTTGGCCTACAGACATATGAAAGAGTGCTCAGGATCACTAGCGATCAGGAAAATGTAAATCAAAACCATTAGAATGGCTTTAATACAGAAATGAACAAACAACAAATACTGGTGAGGATGTAGGGAAAAAGATATCCTAATCTACTATTAGTGGGAATGTAAACTGGTAAAACCACTTTGGAAATCAGTTTGGAGATACCTCAGAAATCTGAATATAGACTTAGCATATGACCCAGCCATCCCACTCCTGGGAATTTACCCAAGGGAGATGAAATCAGCACCCCCATGTTTATTGCAGTTCAATTCACAATAGCTAAGATATGGAATCAACCTAATGACTGTCAACTGAAGACTGAAGACTGTACTCTACGGAACACTACACAATGGTAAAAAAAACAAAAAATGAAATCCAGTCATTTGAAAAAAAATGCATGTATCTGGAAAAATCACACTTAGTGAAATAAGCCAGCCCCAAAGAAACAAATACGATATGTTCTCTAAATTGAAAGCTGTAGAAATGAAATTGACACTTTGAGAAGCAATGACTTGAACATTCCTTGTCTTGACCATCGAGGAACAGTTTTTTTTTTTTTTTTTTTTTTTTTTCTTAATGGCGAATGGGACTGGGATTGGGAGAGGTAGGAAGAATTGGGGTGGGAGTGGTTATGGAAGGGCAAGTATAATAAGAAGAATCACTATATTCTTAAATTTGAACTTATGAAATTTGTACTCAAAATAATAAAAGAGATGGAAAGTTCACTTCTGAATGTAACAAAAGAAACATTTTATGTATCAATGGGTAGCTTAATCCTCATTATAAGATGAGCATTTTAAAATAAAAAAGTTCAGTTATTTTAATATCACAAATTATATGATTTTTAATGTATATGGAAATTGCTGAGATATGATATAAATGTTTCCCTATTGTTTTCAAAGCATGAAATTAAAAAAGAAAAGCTCTTTGGCCAGAATTGTATCCTTTAAAAACTAGCCTATTCCCTGGAGCAGGCATTTTGGGGCAGTGGGTTAAGCTACCACTTAAAACACCAGCATCCCAAATCACATCTCCAGTTTGAGGCCTGAATACCCCAATTTTAATCCTGCTAATGCATTTAGGAAATCACTGGAAGATAGCCCAAGTACTTGGGTCCTTGTCGCCCATAGGAGACCCACAGGGAGCTGGAGTTCCTGGCTCCTGGCTACATTGAGCATATTTGGAGAATGAACTAGCAGATGAAAGATTCTCTCTCTCTCTCTCTCTCTCTCTCTGCCTCTGTTTCTCTCTCTTTTGGTTCCTCTGCCTTTCAAATAAATAGATATAACTTTTAAAAATAAAATAAAAAATAATTAGTTCCTTACCAAAAAGGGAAGGAACATTGAAATCTCACCACTTGATTTTAACTCCAACAGTATATACTAGTGTCTGTGTAACAATAAACAAACTCACTAACCTCTCCAACTATGTCTCAGTAAGCAAGAGTATTATAAGGAATCATGTTTTGCAATGATCACTGCACAATATCCCAAGTTAAGTAAAAACAAAAATATAAATTATTTTAAAATATTTTTGTTGCTACTTATATGGTTTATAGATTTTTTTCACTTTGTACAACCATTTGAGTTGTTAACTAAGATTTTTTAATGTGAAATTGAAAGAATATATTTTGTGGATTGTTAGAGTCACATCTGTCTATGAACAAAACAAACTTAAACATTTGTAATACTCTTCCTGCTTCATGCTATTTTCAGCTCCAAATTCGTAATTGTCTACCTGTAGTCACAGTGTACTTATCCTGTCTTTTGTTTGACCTAGTGAATCTCCACTTTCTCACTTCCTGACTTCCTTATATCTGCTTTCTTAATCAAGCAATATTAGTAGAATTTACATTTGTACGTGTAGAAGATAGACTATGTAAGCAGATGCTCCATTGTTGGAGATTATGAGTTCAAATTTTACAATAAATTCTAAGCCAAAATGGCATTCAGATTTGGGGTCCCTGCAATTCTATTGAGGTAATACAGAGGACACTTGAATACTGTTATCAGACTTTTTGACTGAAATAATTTCCTGCTCCTGTTAGAAATTTTACTGTTTTAATGATAGTGGCTTTTTTTTTTCTTATTTGACAGGTAGAGTTATAGACAGTGAGAGAGACAGGGAGAAAGGTCTTCCTTCCATTGGTTCACTCCCCAAATGGCTGCTAAGGCCGGGGCTCCGCCGATCCAAAGCCAGGAGCCAGGTGCTTCCTCCCAGTCTCCCATGCGGGTGCAGGGGCCTAAGCACTTGGGCCATCCTCCACTGCCTTCCTGGGACACAGCAGAGAGCTGGACTGGAAGAGGAGCAACCGGGACTAGAACCCTGCACCCATATGGGATGCTGGCACCGCAGGCGGAGGATTAACCAAGTGAACCACGGTGCCAGCCCCCAAATATTTTTTAAAGTCCAGACTTCTTAGCCATTACACTAAGATTTCACATGGGCCTATAACTGTGATTATTGCAGTTTTGAAAACAGTGATTTAGAGAATCAAATGAAAATTACTAAAATATCAAAAGAATATGTGAAAAGGAATCGCTGATGTTTCCATTGGTGGGAGCACAGTTCATAAGTACCTAATTTTGTCATTTAATTGAGATTTCACAGGATCCCCCCTAAAGGCAGAACTCTTCAAAAAAGTAAGAAATTGTTATTTATTAAAGTGTTACCTTTTTTTCCCTAAAAATCCATCTCTTTATCTAGCAATGAATTCAACAGAGCACACAGGTAAAGACTTTGTGGTTTGGTACCAGAATGATATGAAAAGGAAGCTTGGAACTGCCACTGCCACATAGCAATTATTGGGCAAATTATTTAATCTTGTGACCTTAATTTTTGTATAAAACTACATGGTATAACAATAATAATAATATTAAAGTAATTAAATCAGTTGAAAATTAAAATAATTAATAAGTAAAGTACTGACACAGTGCTTGGCATCCAGAAACAGTCAATACATATTCATCTTTAAGATTAATAGGATTCTCCACTAGTAGCTATAAATGTGGTTCATTTGAGTAACAGAATTTTATGGGCAATGCATTTCTACTATACTTTTTTCAGGCAATGGTATAGCTTATCACTGGGACTTGAATTCAATTGTTGCAAAATGAAGATTAAAAAGAAGATGTGATATTCAGGCCTAAAATCTGTATTGAGGAATGAAAACACACAAGGGCACATTGCATAACTCACAAGGGTGCATTACATAACTCAAGGAGATGTCACCATTGTGACAGGTATGAGTTTCTCAATGTAAAACCCAATAGATGATAGATGCAATACAGTCTTAACTGGTCAGCTTAACAGGTCAGAATTCTTTTTCTATTAAACTGCTCAGTTGTCTGTCTCTCCCTCTGACATATAGTGAAAGATAAATGGCCAACATTCCCTTTATCAGTTAAAAATTAAGGAAAAATATTGTCCATGCAGAACCAAGTGGCTCTAAAGCAAAACAATAAATAAAGAATAACTAACACATATTTGTTATTTGTCTTTAAACTTTGTTAAAGTGACAGACTTTGAAATGACTTAAGGATGTAAGTGTCTCTCTGTGTGTCTAGTACAATGATGTAGTAGTCTCAGAGATAACATGCAATGCGCCAGTTGCTATAGTAACAAGATGTTTCTCATTGAAGGGCAGTTAATAGAGTGGCATATAAATAACATATGTACAGTATATTGTCTTTGAGTGAATGACCTGTGCCCTTGGACTATACGAACATGTTTTCTTCCTTTCCGAAAGCCTTGTCTATTTTTTGATGTTGCATATGTATCTAATAGACTGGTGACCAAACTGCCCCCTTTGAAGCTACACAGGGTACAGATCTGTGTCAAGATAATAAAAGGTGGCTCAATATTGCATGTGTGGTTAAATGTAGTAATGGATTAGAAATTAAAGCCATTGAATTAGGTGTTGTACTGAAAAATTTTACACATTATAAGCCCACTTCACGATTAAAACTTACAGTACCATTATTTATTTTTTGTAATTTAGTAGGATTGCTACAACACATAGAAATTAGTTGTTTACATGGAAAAAAAAAGATAGAATGTTAGACAGAGATGCTAGTGAGGCACTGAGGTAGAGAAAGCTGCTGCATTTAGAGTGCCAAGAATGGCAGCTGGGTTTACTCTTCTGTTCTCTGGCCTCAGGATACTCCCTTAGTGAGTTTAAGTCTTATATCATTAAACCTGAGAAAGGTCTCACTTAATAGATGCAAAGAGTAGACAAGGATATCAAAATAGCAAATGCAGAAGAGATTACTATGCTAATGTAAATCGTTGTTCTTATAAATTTATGAAGAGAGTAAGATAAATTTTAGAAATAGTTTGTTCTGCCTGGTTTTAAAATAATGGGCAGTGCTAATGACAATTCAATTAACTTTCTTCTTATTTCATGGTCAGCTAGTCATGTTACTTAGCTTATAACTTTTGACTTTTTAAATAACACAGGAATAGGTTAGTTCCATAAATATAAGTGAGAGATGTGTTGGCTGGTGTGTCGGATTTTCTGAATGCTTCTGATGGAAATAATTATAATTGGAAATTAGAATATATGTATATATGTACATATCTGTGCATATAAAATATTCATCTATGTATTATGCATTATGTAAAATCACATATAATATGTTTGCACAGGTGATGTCCTATATTCAGATGCATATAAAAGTGTGTGCATATGTGTCTGTTTATATACATACACACACACCTAGATATTTTATATGAAGTTATCAAGGGTTTTTAAATCTTCATGAAAAAATAAAAATCTATACATAGATTTCAAAAATTGATTTGCTTCAAAATTATCTTTAATTGCATTTTCCACAAATTTTTAAAGTCATCTTGTATATCTATAACTATATGGCAATAAACATGAGTATATTTCTTTACTTGTTTGGTACACAAAAAAAGATTCAAAAGAAACAAGAAAATAAACTACAGGATACTTGGGAAGCCACTTGTTTGGCCCTAGGTTTAATCAAACTCTGGAAAACCCATGCTTCTTCGTCGGTTCTTATATAATATTAAGGAAGAACAGGAACTAAAGTGCAAGATGAAAAATATAATATAAAATCCCACTAAAAGACATGAAATGTGAAGAACCATAGATTTAATGCAAACATAAGCAAGAAATAAAGAAATTCAAGCTTGAAAATATGAGCAAGCACCAAGAAAACATAAAGAATGGGCAAGCAGATATGAAAATGAGCCAAAAGATTTTAGGAATTAAAAAAATAGCAGTACAGTAACTTTTATTCTTTTCTTGATTGGAAGTCCTAGAAAGCCCAATAATATATCAAAAATAAATAATATGCATTAATAATATAAAAGAACAAAACATTTACAGATGACAATCAATACAGAAATTCTAGAAAAATCCATAGATTATTAAAATTAATAAAAGTTTAACAAGATTACTGAACACAAAACCAATATGGAAGTATATCAAACTGAATTCAAAAAGAACAGTATATTGGACAACATATGGGAAACATCAAGTATGCCATTTTAATACCATAAAGCTCTGAAAATGCCTAGGAATAGATCCAACCAAAAAATGCAAGTCTTTTTATATAAATATGTAAAAAAGGCATATTCAAATGGATTTTTAAATGCACTTAAATTAAAATGCCAACTTTACAGATTGTAATAGTCAATATCATAAAAAGATGAATTCTAAGTTCAATACAATTCCAACCAAAATTTCAATAGAAATTTTTATGGAATTTAATAAGCTGAAACTAAAATTTGCTTGAAGAACCAAACAACCAAGAATTATTTAGATGTTCCTGAGAAAGAAGAAGGAAGTAGATCGAATGAAGTCAGAAAGAAAAAGCAAACATATCAAGATTTATTATTAAACTAACATATCCAGACAGTGTATTGGCATGGTGCTAAGCAAATATTCAATTGGAACAAAATAGAGAGCTTTGAAAAGCACCATGCATTTAAAGACAGTTGATTTATGACAATGCAGACATTCTATATCAGAATAGAAAGAATGTGCTGTTAAATTCATCTTTAATACACTATCCTGAGATAATTGGTTCTAATAAAAGAAGAAATTGGATCAATAATTCATAAATTGCAAAAGTGAATTAAAGACTTAAATGTGAATATCAACATATAAAAATATTAAGACAACCCAAGGAAACATTTGATACACATATAGTGTACAGCAAAAACTACAAGCAGTCTGATAGAAAATTGATCAAAAGAATGAACAAGCATTTCATAGAATAAGAAAAAAACAAGTTCTTAATCATATGAAAAATCAAAGTTCTTCCCAGTTACTAAATTAATGCAAAATTAACAGAAGGAATCACATTAACACTATATCTGTATCTTTTCATTTGTATGAGATGATGATGGGGGAATTGGAGGTTGGGCAATACTGGTTT
Organism: Oryctolagus cuniculus; assembly: GCF_964237555.1. Lineage (NCBI taxonomy): Eukaryota > Metazoa > Chordata > Mammalia > Lagomorpha > Leporidae > Oryctolagus > Oryctolagus cuniculus. Next base: position 88,479,985 of record NC_091438.1, read on the forward strand.
TTTCTGAGAACTGGAGTCACAGCAATTCTCATCTATCTCTGGAATGTGTATAATTGGTATAACTGTTTAGAAACATTTTGCTGTCACCCCCTAAAGTTGGATATTTTCATATTCTCTTAATCATCAGATAGACTCTGTTATGTAACCAAGGGGAACACTTGCATGGAGATTTTCTTCCCTAAGTACACAGTAACATTTCTGAGTACATAAAAATCTGGAAATGGCAAAGCACTCCATCATTTGGAATGTCATTACATAAAATATGACATACTATTACAAAATAAAATATCAGCTCTATTCACCAATGTAGATAAAATTTCAGAGAAGGATTACATTGAGGGGTTCTATATTATCTTTGATATTTATTTTTATAATTATTTTTGAGAAGCAGAGATATGGACAAAGAGACAGACCTTCCATCCACTGATGCACTCCCCAGATGCCCACAGTGTCCAAGACTGTATCAACTAGAACCCAGGAGCTAGGAATTCAAATCTGCCATGTGGTCACCAGGAACCCAATTATTTGAGTTGTCACCAATGTCTCTTCCAGTATCTTCATTATAAGAAAATTTGTATCAGTGACGTGGGGCACAGGGGTGTCAACCAATATCTTAACCACTAGGTGAAACACCTGCACCTATATTCTATTTCTTAGGCTATACCATGGCTCAGTTTACTGTTTTTTTTTAATATTTTATTTTTAATTATTTGAAGGGCAGAGTTACAGAGAGAGGAAAAGAGAGACAAAGAAAATTTTCCATCCACTAGTTCACTCACTAAATGGCCATAAATAACCAATGCTGAGCAGGCTGAAGCCATGAACCAGGAACTCCATTCAGGTCTTCCACTTGGTGCCGGGGGCCAAAGTACTTAAGCCATTTTCTGCTGCCTTCCCAGGCACATTAGCAAGGAGCTAGACTGGAAGCAGAGCAGCCAAGATTTGAAATGGTTGCTCATAAGGGAAGATGGCATCATGGACGGTGGCTTTACCTGCTGCACCATAAAGTTGACCCCAATTTATTTAAATTATGGTACATATTTTCTTTACTTTCATAAGTGTGATATATTTCATTATAAAGAACAAGTTGTTTGTGAATCATTATTTTATTACTACATAATTTAGTCATTGAATGCCATATAATTTGTCATTGCATAGATGAATTAAATTGAATAGGCAAGTTCTATCATCCAAAAAGCTAAATATCTAGTGCAGATTATAGAAAAACACACACAGATAATAAAATTGTATCATCATTTTGTTCCATGATAAATATGTGCACTGAGAAAGGACAGTTAAACTGTCTGGGGCTTGGGACTTGGTAGGTTCAGAGATTTCTTATAGATATGACAACCGAGTTGAGCATTGACCTATGTAGCAGAAGGTGTTAACCAAGAGCACAGTCCCAAGAAAATTCATTCTAAAAAGAACAAAATATATATGAAAAGGCAGGCATTCTAGACAGAACAGTATTTTTAAAGAACTTAGTGAGGGTGGTAATTTGCTGGCAATTGCTATTTTCTTGCTGAAATCTTTTGAAAGAAAAAAGCAGGAGATGTGGAGTAGGAAGGAAAGAATGAAAGAGCCATCAGAATCAAGCCCTCTTCAAGCCTGGTACATTCCTGTTGACCCAACCTTTAAATGAAAAGGACTGAGTGGGCCAGAATTCATTTTTAAACTGGACGTTTTACCAAGGGAGTGATTTGTAACTGGAAAGTTGATTAGGCAGGAAACTTATGTTTTAAATTAAAAATGGCTAAATGTCTTCAAAAGATAAAAGGACTTCAAAAATTCCCATCTACTGCTATCTCATCAGAAAAGAAAAGGAGTCACTCAATAAAATAGAGGAAATTACATGAAAGAAAATGTAGAGTTGAAAAGTTCAGAGAACACCAATATGAATCTGAAGTAGGTTCATACAGAAGTTGCATTAGGAAAAGTACAACTAGGCTTACCTAACAGAGGGGACAAAGTCTGAGATATATATCATTAAACATTAGAGAATGCACTTAGGCAAGGCAAGACAGTATAGCATACTAGAGGTCTAGACTCCCCAGTGGAATCTAAGGTTCCTAGGCTACAAATCTCTACAGCATGTTAGTAATGTTACAGGCAATGGTAATACAATAATAAGGATTTGTGTATCTAAACATATCTAAGTATAGAAAAGACACGGTAAAAATATAGTAAGAAGGATGAAAATGGTACACCTGCATAGTCCACTTAACTGAAGGGAATTTTCTAGAGTGGAAGATGCTCTGGGTAAGACAGATGAGTAGAGAGTGAATAGGAAAGCCTACACACTACGATAGACTTTATCAACATTCTACCACTCACTTTTTATATTTCCTTTTGACATTTTTATATTATCTATTTTTATAAAGTATTCTGTAACAGATAATTTAAAATAATGTAATTATTAAAATGAAAAATTATTATTTTATGATTTTATAAAAATAGAAATTAAATGTGAACACAAGTTATTTGCTAGTTCATATGAAATCTGTAACTTGAATAGTAAAATGTGATAATACAGCAAAGACCTTTTGAGAAATTCTTAATAAGATTCAGAATTAAATTGCTATAAAGGTCATGGAATAATTTTAGTCCTTGCTGCAAAATCCAAAATTCTTTTGAGGGTCATTGCTGCTCTATCCCCCTAGACTTAGCAGTAACTTCCCTGCAGTGCAAGGATGTTGTATGTTAACATGCAAACCCTGTTATTCAAGATTCAGATTACATGAAAAAAATGCCCTTGAGATATAAATTCTCTAGATTTTAGTAGAAATGGTTCCAAAATTTCCCCAGTCAATATGATGCAGACTGTGGGTTTGTCATATATTGCCTTGATTGTTTTATGGAATGTTCTCTCTATATCTAATTTGCTTAAGGCTTTTATTATGAAATGATGTTATATTTTATCAAATGCTTTCTCTGCATCTATTGAAAAAATCATATGATTTTTATTCTTCAATTTGTTAATGTGATTTATAACATTTATTAATTTGTGTATGTTGAACAATCCCTGCACACCAGGATAAATCCCACTTAGTCCAAGTGAATGATCTTTCTGATATGCTGTAATTCAATTAGCTAACAGTTTGTTGCAGAGCTTTGCATTTATGTTTATCAGTGATATTGGTCTATACTTCTCTTTCTTTGTTGTATCTTTTTCTGGTTTTGGAATTAAGATGATACTGGCTTCATAGAATGAGTGTGGGAGGATTCCCTCCTTTTAATTTGTTTTGAATACTTTGAGAAAAATTAAAATTAGTTCTTTAAAAGTTTGGTAAAATTCACCAACGAAGCCATCTGGTCCTGGACTTTTCTTTTTTCAGAGAGTCTTTATTACTGAGTCAGTCTCCATCTTGGTTATTTGCCTATTTAGGTTTTCTATGTTTTCATGACTCTTCATTTTACTGGTCTTTTGTATTTTTTATTATAATTTTGTTTATTTCTCCTCTAATTATAGTTATTTCTGTTATCCTACTAATATTGCATTCATTTTGTTTTGTTTTTCTAAGTCCTTGAGATGCATTCTTAGATCATTTACTCGATGCCTTCCCAATTTCTTTTTTGTTTTTTAAAAATTTATTTGTTTGAAAGGCAGAGTTACATAGAGGCAGAGGCAGAGGCAGCAGCAAAGAGAGAGAGAAGCCTTCCATCCGTTGATTCATTTGCCAAATGGCTGCAATAGTCAGAGCTAGGCCTATCTGAAGCCAGGAGCCAAGAGCTTCTTCCAGGTCTTCCACAACAGGTGCAGGGGCCCAAGCACTTGGGCCATCTTCCACTGCTTTCCCAGGACATAGCAGAGAGCTGGGTCTGAAGTGAAGCATCTGGGACTCAAACCTGCATCTAAATGGGAGAGTAGCACTGCAGGCAGCAGCTTTACTTGCTCTGTTACAGTTCCAGCCCTCCAATTTCTTGATGTAGACATTAAATTATAAACATACCTCTTAACACTAATGTTGCTGTATCCCATAGGTTTTGATATGTTGTGTTGTCATCTTCAATCATTTTCAGGAATTTTTTAATTTCCTTTTTTACTTCTTCTATGATCCACTGTTAATTCAGAAGCATGTTGTTCAGTATCCATGTTTTTGCATATTTTCTACAGTTTCTTAAGTTGTCAAGTTCTAACTTCATTGCACTGTGGTCAGAAAGGACACCCACTTCCACTGTTGCTATTCAATATAGTTCTGGAAGCTTTAGCCAGAGCCGTTAGCAAGAAAAAGAAAACAATGGGATAAAATTGGAAAGGAGAAATTAAATTTTCCTTGTTTACATATGACATGATCCTATATATAGGGAAACAAAAATTTTACTAAGAGACTATTGGAACTCATAGTTTGATAAAGTTGCAGGATATAAAATCAACACATAAAAATCAACAGCCTTTGTATACACAGACAATTCCATGACTGAGAAAGATTTGCAATATGAGGACAACTCATAGTAGCTACAAAAAATTTAAATACCTTGAAATAAATTTGATTAAGAAAGATCTCTACAATGAAAACTACAAAACAGTAATAAAGAAATTATAGAGGGGCCAGCACAGTGGTGTAGTGGGTAAAGCCACCACCAACAGTGTCAGCATCCCATATGGGCACCAGTTCAAGTCCCTGCTGCTCCACTTCCAATCTAACTCCCTGCTATAGCCTGGGAAGGCAGTAAAAGATGGCCCAAGTCTTTGGGCCCCTGCACCCATGTGGGAGAATCAGAAGCAGCTACTGGCTACTGCTTCGGATTGGTGCAGCTCCAGCTCTTGCAGTCAATTGGGGAATGAACCAGAGGATTGGAGGAATGGAAGATCTCTCTCTCTCTCTCTCTCTCTCTCTGCCTCTCCTTCTCTCTCTCTGTGTAACTCTGACTTTAAAATAAATAAATAAAAGTACTTTAAAAAAAGAGAAATTACAGAAAACTCAAAAAGTGGAAGAATCTTCCATGTTCATGGCTTGGAAGAACCAGTATCATCAAAATGTCCATATTACCAAAAGCAGTTTACAGATTCAACATGATACCAACTAAAATACCAATGACATTCTTTTCATATCTAGATGAGATAATTCTAAAATTCATATGAAATTACAAGACCCCAAATAGCTAAAGTGGTCTTAAACAACAAAAACAAAGCTACAGGAATCACAATACCAGGTTTCAAGATATATTACAGGAAAGTTATAGTTAAAATAGTCTGGTACTGGCACAGAAATAGACTTGTATACCAATGAAACAGAATAGAAATCTGAGAAATCAATCCACACATCTACAATCAACTAATCCTTAACAAAGGAGCTAAAAATCAACCTCTGGAAAAAGTACAGTCTCTTCCACAAATTTATGCTGAGAAAAATGGATTGCTTTGTGCAGAAGGATGAAAATAGACCTCTAATTTACACTTTATACAAAAGTAAATGCACAATTGATCAAGGATCCAAATCTACGAACTAGTACCATCAAATTACTAGAAAACTTTGGGGAAACTCTTCAAGACATTTTCATAGGCAGACTTCTTGAAAAGGACATCAAAAGCACAAGTAGTAAAAGCTATAACAGACAACAGGGATTACAACAAGCTAAGAGGCTTCTGCACTACAAAGGAAACACACAACAAAGTGAAGATGCAACCAATAGAAAGGGAGAAAATATTTGCAAAGTATGAAACTAATAAAATATTAATATCCAAAAATCTGTAAGGAACTCAAGAAACTCAACAAAAACAAAAACAAAATAATCAATTAAGAATGGGCAAAAGACTTGAGCAGGCATTTTTCAAGTGATAAAATTCAAATGGCCAACAGTCACAAGAAAAAATGTGCAGGATCACTAGCCGTCAGGGATATACAAATAAAAATCAGAATGAGGTTTCACCTTACCCCAGTTAGAATAACTATCATACAGAAATCAAATACCAATACAGGCTAGTGAGGATGTGGGGAAAAGGGGGCGGGAATGTAAACTGGTACAACCATTATGGAAGATGGTATGAAGATTCCTCAGAAATCTGAAAGCAGATCTACCATATGATCCATCCATCCCACTCCTGGGAATTTACCCAAATGAAATGAATTCAGCATGTGAAAGAATTATCTGTACTCCCATGGTTATAGCAGCTCAACTCACAATAGCTAAGATATGACATCAATCCAGAAATCCATCAACAGATAATTGAACAAAGAAAATGTGGCATATATACACTATGGAATACTACTCATCCATAAAAAGAATGAAATGCTATTTTTTGGATCAAAATAGATGCAATTGGAAATCATTATACTTAGTGAAATAAGCCAGTACCCAAAATACAAAAATTATACATTTTCCATGATACATGGTAACTTATACAGTACAAAAAAATGTAATGTACATGAGTGAACTTGACACTTTGAAATTTGATTATTGTTTATAACCCTTGTCTCTACTGTTGAAGAACAGTGGTGTTTTATTTTGTTTTGTTTCCTTCTGCTAATTTTTGAATTATCTACTTAGTAGAGGATTAAGCTTCTGATTATAAAATGAACTGAAAGTATGTAATTTTAAAAGTTAAAAGAGAGACTAATAAAGGATGTAGGAGGGAGGTTAGGAGTGTGGGTGGGAGGGAGAGAAGAGTGGGAAGTACCACTATGTACCTAAATTTGTTTATATGAAATACATGAAATTTGTTCACTTTAAATGAATAAAAAAACTTACAGATAAAAACTCTCCAAGAAATTCATTTGTGATTATTACAGAAAATATCAAGTTAACTTGTATTAGCTAACAGGCTTTTATAAATGACATTTGCAATGTAATGCTCTTAACAACTATAATCACAAACTGCATTTACAAAGCGAAATTTGAGTCTCTATTGACTTCAACTAGTTCAAAAAGTCAATGTCTAGAACAGTATGCAAATTTAGAACAACACAGAAGAGGTCGTGATCTAAATCTCAGCTTTCCTAAAGCCAAATCTGCCTCTGCTTTCCTTGCAGAGGTGGGGCTTATTTTCTCTGCCAAGGTCCATTTGGATATTTTAACATCATCCATGGGTCACACAAAGTTATCAACTTAAAAATTAGCCTACTTGAGCAAAGTGGAAGCTCTCTCCTCCCTTCAGAGAAAAATAGATCCTCCTATGATAGCCCCTTCTTTCCACTGGGAATGCTGATGGAGTTTGTGGACTCAAAAGGCTTCCATAGCCTTGGCACCTCATGTCAAGAGCCTCATGTGATCACTAATGTCATAAATAAGAGTGCTAATTGTTAAATCAACAACAGGAGGCATTGTGTGCTTACTCCCCATGTAGGACTTCTGTCCTTAATGAGATGTATTATGAGAATTCGCGGTAAACCTTGTTTTCAAACTACTTTATACTTTTTGTGTGTGTGGGGGGGGTACAAATTGTTGAAATCTTTACTTAGTATAGGGTTGGTCTTTTGTATATAAAGTTAATTAAAAACAAAACTTAATGAAGAATGAGATGGGAGAGAGAGTAGGAGATGGGACAGGAGTGGAGGTGGGAAGGTGGGTATGGGGGAAAGAATCATTATATTCCTAAAGCTGTACCTATGAAATTTGTCTTCATTAAATAAAAGCTTCCATAAAAAAGAAATGCCAAAAATATAAAATGCCTAATTAAAATTTATTCATAGTGTTATCTCCTGGATTACTAGCAATGCTACATAGTTTACAGCATATATATCCTACAATTAGCCATAAAAATCAGAATTCAAAGACCATTTTTATCTGCATGAATAGGAGGGTTTATGTAGTGACAGTTTCTTGTTAAGAGTTTAAATATAAGATGAACATAGCAGGACATATAAACAATGTCATATATTTAATTTAAATGAAGTTCACAACACCAATAAACCATTGTTAACTTAAAAAATTACCCTACTTGAAATTTATTGAATTTTGAGTCCCACTTGCAATTGCATTGGCAAAGCCAGACCAATAATTTCACAGGCCTTACACAGCCTCTGGGCCAGATATACCCCAACCCTGCTACAGGAACAAAGAATTGGTCAAGTCATTAATGTTCTGCCGGAAGTCAAGCTAGAAAATGAAGAGTTATCAATGACTTCTGGGCCCAGAGACTGAGAGTACTATTTTCTCATCCATCTTCAAATTATACAATGTAGATTGATGTTTTCTGTGTAAATGAGTTGATTAAAAAGTCTTCTAAGACACTGGTATTGTGGCATAGTGAGTAAAGCCTCCACTTGTGATGCTGGTATCCCATATGGGTACCAGTTTGAGTCATGGTTGATGCATTTCCCATACAACTCTCCACTAATGGCCTGGGAAAAGCAGCAGAAGATGGCCCAAGTGTTTGGTACCTGCTACCCATGTGGAAGACAAGGAGGAGGTTCCTGTTTCCTGGCTTCATCCTGGCCAAGTCCTGGCTGTTGTGGCCATCATCTGCAGAGCAAACCAGCAAATGAAAGATATCTCTCTGTGTGTGTGTGTGTGTGTGTGTGTGTGTGTCTCCATCTCTCTCTGTAATACTGATTTTCAAATAAATACAAACATTTTTTAAAAGTCTTCTGAAACTTTCTTTGAAAATTGAAACCGTGGATCAAGGTCATTATTTATGACCCTGCAGCTATACATTCCCTAAGCACAGGAATTATGTCTTTCCCAACTCCCGTTAACAATTCCCAGCACAGTACATAACAATGCTTAAGAAATACTGCTGTAAAGATAAATGAACAAGTAAAGATGAATGCAAAAACTCCATATGCTATGGTTAAATCTAATGAAGTATATGAAAAGCATCATTACCAAGAAATCTCTTTTAAAAATTGCTTTGTAAAAATGTGTTCATTTATTTACTAAATATGTACTGAGCATCTACTTTGTACAAGTACTACTCTACACAATTGGAAAACATCAGTGAACTAAAGAGAAAAGGACAGATAATAAATGAACAGACATAAATAAATATATAACCTGATGATGACTGATATCAGAAAAGGTGATGATTGCTAACAGAAAAAAATAATTAAAATATAAAACAGTGTAAAGGGATTCAGAATGATCCAGGATGGGGACGTGGTGGATTATAATAATAAACAGACTGATCTCAAAAGAACTCATTGAGAAAATGACATAAGAGAAAAGATTTGAAGGTGGAAAGCATATCAATCATGTAGAATGCCTGTCTGAAAAAAAAATCCAGACAGAAGCAGCAGCTAGAAAGATAAAAGCACACATGCTGTTCTCAAGGAACAGGAGAGAAACTGATGTCTACAGACTTGTGTAAGCAAGTTGGGGATAGTAGGAGTTAAGATTGCCTTGGGCTCAGGGGTGTGTCATAGTGGGTGAAGCCACTGCCTGCAATGCTGGCATTGCATGTGAGCACCAGTTAGAGTCCCAGGTGCTCCACTTCCTCTCCAGCTCCCTGCTAATGCCCATGGGAAGGCAGCAGAAAACAGCTCAAGTGCTTGAGTCCCTGAACCCACATAGAGACTCAGAAGAAGCTCCTGGCTTCTGGCATCAGCTTGGCCAAGAGCTGGCTGTTTCCAGACATTAGGGGAGTGAAGCAGCAGACCAAAGATTCTCTCTCCCCGCCCATCCTTCACTCCATATCTCTTTCAAAATTAATAAATAAATCTTTGAAAACTTGTCTTAGTCTCCTCAACTGTGAGGACAAAATATCATAGACTGGTTGTCTTAAACAGCAGAGATTCATTTCCTGACAGTCTTAAGCCTGGGACATTCAGATCAAGATCTTTTACTTTTTACAATTATTTATTTATTTGAAAGTCAGAGTTATGAGGCAGGCATTGTGGCATAGCAGGTAAAGCTGCCTCTGCAACACTGGCATCCCAAGTGGCTACTGGTTCAAGACCTGGCTGCTCTACTTCCAGGCCAGCTTCCTGCCAATGTGCCTGGGATAGTAGTGGAGGATGGCCCAAGCACTTGGGCCCCTGCACTTACGTGATAGACTAGGAAGAAGCTCCTGGCTCCTGACTTTAGCCTGGCCCAGCCCTGGTGGTTATGGCCATTTAGGCAGTGAACCAGTAGATGGAAGATTTTCTCTCTCTCTCTCTCTCTCTCTCTCTCACTCTCTCTCTCTGTAACTCTGACTTTCCAGTAAATAAATAAATCCTTTTACAAAAGAAATAAAGAGTTACAGAGGGAGAGAGAAAAATTCCATTCCAGGTGGCGCGGGTGGGCTCCACAAGGCTGGCCTTCCCAGTGTGTGCTCATGTGGCCTTTCCACAGGGAGCTTACAGCATATGAAGAGGAATTGAGTTTCTCTCTCTCTCCTTCTCTCTCTCAGTCTTTCTGTCTCCCTCCCTCTCTCCCTTCATTATATCTGAAAGGCACTATTTCAAAATACAGTCCCATTGTCAGTTAGAGCTTCAATACATATATTTTGGGAGGATGCAATTCAGTCTCTAGCAGATGTCAATCAGGTCAAGTTTGGGGGCAGATTGCATACAACCTTACAGATCATAGGAAAGACTCGGGCTGCTTACCCTTGGTAATCTTTACACAAGATTGTTTTGTGATTCTGTATTATATTAGGCTATAGAACCTCTCCCCATCATTCTGAGATTTTTACTTAGAGTTAAAATGGTAAGAGAAAGAAGCAAAGATGCGCACCTTGAGCCTCAAATGTCAGTTTTGAATACTGGTTTTGAATCTAATTGGAATAATTTGCAAGAATTTATTAATTGAATTCTATATCAAAAACCTTAGAATTAAAACTCCATTAATTTAGCATGCAAATCTATGCAGAAACATGCAAAACAGGATTCATAAAGCAAGTGAAACATATCTTCAGGTCTTACCACAGGGGTCAAAACAAGAAAATGGGAGGCACAGAACATAAATTCCTTAGAGAGCTTTTGTTTGACCTAGTAAACCAAAATATATGTTGGATGTGTAATGGTAAACTACTTAGTTAAGCCAAAAATGGGGTGAGACACTACTCAATTTAATTACACAAATTCCTACTGTGCACTTATAAAGTATACTAATGGGCTAATAGATAATGTACAAAGTGTCTAATTGCCACTAAGGATAAACTGCTCAACACATACGTGCCAAGGATTTTTGGCAGAGCATCCTTCTATTTAACCAGAAATTAGCCTGCCCAGTAGAAGAATCTAATTCAATCTTTGTTCAGTGTCATTAAGAAAAAAAGTGCAGTAACTCTAGGAAGTAGTTACAGTTGCACATTGGAATTATCAGGACAGAGCTAACTGTAAAATTTTATAAGCATGTATTATTTTCAATCTAATAATAATAACCACTGCTATGATTATCATTATTATTCTTAGTGACTCATGTTGTTTTCGTCCAAAATCATATTTCTCCTATGTGATAGAGTGCAGAAAATTCCACCCAATGCAAATCTATTAGAAAAACAGGACTTCGAGATCAGCTATCTAACCTCCTCATTTTATAAATGAAGGAAGTGACCCACAAAGGTTAAACAATGAAATGTGAAATGGAGATAATTTGATCTTACACAAATTTAATGATTTCATCCCCAGCTACCCATTCAGAAAATGTGGTCAAACAAAGGAATAGTAATTTTTTATGAGATTTATCTATTTATTTGAAAGGTGGAGTTATAGAGAGGCAGAGTCAGAGAGAGAGAGAAAGAGAGAGAGAGAGAGAATCTTGCATCCATTGATTCACTCCCCAAATGGCCACAACCACCCTGGGCCAGGCTGAAGCCAGGAACCAGGAGCTTCTTCTGGGTCTCCCACATGGGTGCAGGGGCCCAAGGACTGGGCCCATCTTCCACTGCTTTCTCAGGCACATTAGCAGGGAGTTGGATCAGAAGTGGAGCAGTTGGGATTCTAACAGACACCCATATGGGATTCCAGCACTGCAGGCAGTGGCTTTACTGGCTACGCCACCACACTGGTCCCAAATAATAATTTTTAAAATGATTTCTGCACTATAGGACTGACCTAAAATATATCCTTTGTTGTAAGATTAACCAATCAAGCACAGATTTCAACCCTAGTTAAGAAGATTAACATTTTCTTAAAATGATTAGACTACCAACATTTCTGTGTGCTAATTAGGTCTGCAAGCTACTTGGTTGGTATTGTTGTAGCTCACTTCAGAAAGGCTGGACAAGCTTTCCATCCTGATTCAGACACATCACCCAAAACGGTTTTCAAAGCCAAAAGAGAGACACACAGACATTCAAATAAAAAAAATCATCTATGCAGAGATTTCTGCCAATGGCAGATTTTCACTTAGATTAGATCTGTGCTATTTATCTACACTTGATCATATTGCCAAGAGAATACTTAACAAGAAAAGATACCAAAGACTTTTATTATAAGCCTGTTCATCAAAGGGCCATTGCTTAACTGCAATCAACGCTCATGGTCACAGTTATAGGGTGATGACTCCTGTAGCACTGTCAGGAGTTACAGTTCAGAAAGTAATATGAAGCAGAGAAACCAGTAAAGCTGACCCAACAAAGACAGATCTGAAAGTAGCAGTGGACCAGAGATAACTTTATGCCAGTCGCTAAGGGCAACATACAACTGATGGATAATGTAATAACACACATTAAGCCACACTTACACTAAATAAGTTCACAACATCATTAATATCCGTAGCAGCAGGGGCACTAAGCTGACCGAAGTAAGTAAAGGTGTTGATGATGACTGCATCGTGGGGAAAGGCCTAGCCACTTAATGACCCGTTAGGACGCATAGCAGGAGGTGGGGAAAGGACACTGTAATTTCAGCTTCATTTGTTTTTGCTTTCACTTAAACAGTTCCTGCTCCTTTCTATTCATTGTTATTAAAGATAACAGATATAATTCTATTTTTATGTCTTATAGACACAGATCTTCATTTCTAGTGCATCCTGATCATTTCTCTCCACAAAAGGACTACTTCTTTTTCTTTTGATTTCTTTTTCATTTTGCCTTCCTCTCAGAAATGTTAAACACTCTGCCCTCCCTTCTAAAGGGGAACTGGTGGAAAGGAGAAGAAAAGAATGGACAATGTGAGATCGTGCCTGCATGAAGGATATCTCTAGACAAAATCAAGGAGGCAGTCCCACCACATTGAAAGTTCACCATTCTCCGCTCCCAGGTTGTTGTCAAGGCAGCTACCCAAACTGAGCTTTTGTCATTCCTTGGAAGGCCTCACTCTCATCTCCTTTGGAGCCGATAATAACTTGATATCTGCTGCTTATTAACTTGAGTGCTTCAAATAGAAAATGCCTGACAAGAAAGAGTGTCTAAACAGGACAATTTCAGACTTCCTGACAGATTCTGGAGTAGTACGGAGCAGAGATAACTTGAGTATGGGATATTATAGCTTCATTAAATAACATTTTCTATTGGTTGGCAGTTCTGTGTCTTGTAGAGTTGACTCAACAATATGAAATCCCAGGGCACAGAGTGTTATTAGGATTCATAAGAACCTGAGATGTGGCTAATCAACCACTCTTACACTACATTTGAGAATTTAAGTAGCCTGCCCAAAGTCAAGCAATAGTAATTACAAAACCATAGTGATCCTCGGGTATTCCCAACAAATAAAAATCTTGAAAACAAGTATGAGCTTTAAGCCGTGTCACAGATCATGGGCTCTTGATTCAGACTGACTCAGTTTAAATGTTGGTTTCAGCATTATTAAGGCTCTCTGACATTTGGCAAATCATTTCTCCCTATGCCTGTTTCCTCATCTGCAAAATTGAATTAATAAAACTATCTACTCAACTGGGGCAATGAAATGGCTATGAGGATTTAATAAAGTAATCAACATAAAGCAGTTTAAGACCTTGGCCCATGATAAGTGTGCAACAAATTTTATGCCATTATTAAGGGAGTGGCAAAAAAGTCAGTAGAATTGGGAAGTACATAAATAGTGCTTTCTTCTTAATCTCCTTTTATCTTTCCTTTAAATCTTCTCCATTCCCGTTTCATCTCCATTTTCATTACTCTTTTCCAAGAATGTAAACTTCATTAAGGCCTAAATGTGGTTTTGTTAGCTTCAATTTCTGAGACAATGCCAGACACACAATAGGGACTTGATTAATATTATGGAACAAATCCATGCCAGACCTAAAATCTGCACTACTTTCTCCAATCAGAGATACTTCTGTAGCTTTTGGAATTTTTCAGAAATGCTGTGTGTAGATTACTGTTTCTATTTAAAAATTTTTTTTGCACAAATTATTCCTAAAAATTTTTGCAATTCTCTTTCCTCAACGACCCCCATGGCTGTAGCTAACTCATCTTTCAGGATACTGACACCAAAACATCTCTGTGCTTACATTATATGGGAAGACATGATGATATTCTTTCATCACAACATGAAGTATGGTACTTTATCATCTGCAGAAACGAATATTGTTGCTGAATCAAATGAAAATCATTGTAGATGAAAGGTCAAGGTTGGAGTCTCAAGTTTACTATTAACCATCTGTGTGACCTTGGGCACTTCAGTGTCTTTCTGGAACCTCAATTTCTACTTCTATAAAATTGAAAATGTTAGATCATGTGATTTATCTCAGAAGTCTCTTCAAGTTCTAAAGATCCTGGGCTCTCTGGGAAATATAGTGGCTTTATAGTAACAAGCCTTAATAAATATATGTTTGATATAATAGAATTCTATTTTAACAGTATTTTCTCTGAAATCTACAGGACATCATAATCTTCATGTCATAATTTTTGAGCATCCTCCTTGTAGTATCCTAGTGGACTGTACTTCCAATTCTCTCCCACCGTAGAGTTCTAGCAAAGCTAACTCAGAGTCCTAGGAAAAGGTCACATGCTACCAAGACTTCAGAAGAAACATGGCAAAGATAGTATTTCTGACATGATTTTACATGCAGGAGTACTATAGTCTTGAGACTCCTATCCACTGGAGATATGAACATTAAGGGTACAAGGTTGCCAACTGGAAATGTTATTCATGAAGTAAGGAACCTGGCCACTTCCTTCATTCTTATTCATTAAATTTCTCAATTTCACCCCGGCCCAAATAAACTCTTAGTGTGATCTAGGGAAAATTTGCTTTGCAGTGTCTCTGTAATTCATCTGTAATTGTAAAAACAATGATACTAATAATGATACCTATTTTATTCATCAGTTGTGAGTTCAAGAGAAAATAGAACTGCCAACTTACTATATAAAACATATTCTATAAAATTATAAGTATCTTCATGAGTTGAGTATTCCATTGTTTTCTCAATTTTTCTTTTTTGTAAATCTTTTTGTTTCATTCAGATCTCAGGATCTTTAAAAAACATGAGTCACATTTTAATGTAGTAAACCATACACTGAAAGAAGTAGTAGACTATCTTGCATCAAAACCTACCTTAACAAACATTTCACAATGTTAATACTCAGATGATGAGCTTTATTTCTTAATGTATTTTATTTTTTAAAAGTTAATAGACAAATAAAAATTGTACAGATTTATGTAGTTTTATGTGTGTATACATTGTGCAATACCCCATCAAGGTAAATATTTTTATCTCTTCAAACATTTAACACATTTTTATGGTGAAACTTCCAAAATCATATTTTTAAATCTCCTTAAGATAATATTATAATATATTTTTCTATAGTCACCCTACTTTGCAATAGAACCCCAGAACTTCATACTCTTATCTAGCTAAAACCTAATATCCATTAATTAAACTTTTCTCACCTCATTCTTTTCTCTACCCTTCTCAGCCTTTGGTAACCACTGTTATGTGCACTGTTAAATTTTATTTTACTGATTTTATTTATTTATTTGAGAGGTAGAGTTATAGACAGACAGAAGGAGAGACTGAGAAAGGTCTTCCATCTGCTCGTTCACTCCCCAAATGGCCACAATGGTAAGAGTTGAGCTGATCCAGAATTAGGAGCCAGGAGCTTCTTCTGGGTCTCCCATGTGGGTGCACAGGCCCAAGGATTTGAGCCATCTTCCACTGCTTTCCCAGGCCACAGCAGAGAGGTGGATCAGAGAGGTGCAGCTGGGACATGAACCAGTGCCTATATGGGATACTGGTGCAGCATTCTGAGGCTTAGCCCACAACACCATGGTGCCAGCCCCACCATTATGCTTTTAAACTCTATGAGCTCAAACTTTAGACTGCACATATGAGTGAAATCATGTGACACTTGTCTTTCTATGCTTGGCTTATTCCACTTAAAATAGAGACTTCCAGTTCCATCCATGTTGCTGAAAATGACAGGATTTCATTATTTTTTATGACTGAGTAGTATGCCATTGTGTATATGTACCACATTTTCTTTATCCGTGTGTCGGTGGATGGACACTTAGGTTATTTCCATTTCTTGGCTGTTGTGAGTAGTGCTGAAATAAAGAAGGCAGTGTAGATGTCTCTTCAACAGCTTGGTATCATTTCCCTTGGATGTATACCCAGTAATGGGATTGCAGGATCATAAAATTGCTCTACTTTTAGTTTTTGAGGAAACTCCATATTGTTTTCCACAATGACTTCACTGATTTATGCTTCTAACAGAGTGCAAGGGTTCCTGTTCAGCAAATCTGGGCCAAAACCTGTTACTTTTTTATAGTAGTTAATCTAACTGGAGTAAGGTGATATATCGCCACCATTTTAATTTGTATTTTCCTGATTATAAATGATACTGAGCATGTATTCAAGTACTTTTACAATGTCAAATACATTATTACTTGTTTATTTATGTAACTGAGAGAGAGAGAGAGATGGGAGAGCTAGATGTTTTATACTGGTCCCCAAATACCCATAACAGCTGGGGTCTGAAGCTTAACCTAGAAGCTCAATTCAGGGCTCCCATATGGGTTTCATGAATTCCACTGCTTGAGCCATCACTGCTGCTTTCCAGATTCCACATTAACAGAAAGCTGGAATCAGGAGTCTGAACCAAGTATTGAACCCAGGTACTCTGAAGTAAAAGGAAAGTATCCCAACTGGCAGCTTAACCACTAAACTACCCAAATATTATAACTAAAATTCAGTGTGAATTTGGGAGAGAACATTCAAACCATAGAAGGTCCCTAAGTCTCAAGAGAAAAATGAAATGATGTTATATGACCTACAATGTCATGTATGTAAGTCTGCATTTAAAAAGCAAAGCAATTGTTGGAAATTTGGCTTTTGCTGTGGTTGAAAGTCCTCAAAGTGCCAAAGAAAGTTAGCAAGCCGTTCTCCTAACCTTTGGCCCCAGATGGCCATGGTGCAGATGATCCTCACTCTCTCCATCAATCAAAACTTACCAATGAAGACTTCAGGAAACTTCTCACGACCCCAAGGGCTGCACCGACCTCTGTGCCACTCTCTAAGTCACTTCACCATGAGATCCAAGTGAGGATCAATGAGGACAATGGGGATGAAGACCCAGCTGCACAAAGGAGAAGAAAGAAAAGCTATTAGGCCAACCTACATCAACAAAAAATTGAGAGAGAGAGAAAGAGAGAGCTAGCAGAGAAGTACAGGGATTGTGCCAAGGAACAGAGATGGTGTAAACAAAAATTATGGGGAAACCCAGCTGATAAACACCATGGCTAATTCCAGGGCCACAGGCCCCTCTGCTGAGACGGGTAAATCAGCTGCAGAGCAAAGAAGACAATTGATCCAGGAGTCAGAATTCTTGGGTGGTGACATGGAACACACTCATTTGGTGAAAGGCTTGGATTTTGCTTTGCTTCAAAATGTACCATCTGGGATTGCAAGCAAAGAGAAAGAGGAACTGATAGAAAAGCCCCAGGCAGAAACCAAGCAAGATGAGGATCCTGAAAACAAAATTGAATTTAAAACACGTCTGAGTTGCAACATTTACCATATGCTTCTCAAAAGCAAAGCATATGAGCGGAATGAACTCTTTTTGCCAGGCCGCATGGCCTATGTGGTAGACTTGGGTGGTGAATATGCTGACACAGATATCCCTACTATTATTCACAACAAGGCTGATTGCCCCACCACAGAGGCCCAGACCATGTTGACCACAGATGCCATTGTCATCAGCAAGCTCACCCAAATCCTTTCACACCTGAGGCAGGGTACCCGCAATGAGAAGCTCAAATAGAAGGATAAAGGGAAGCTGGAAGAGAAGAAACCTCCTGAGGCCGACATGAACACTTTTGGAAGACATTGGTGAGTATGTCCCTTCTACCACCAAGACGCCTCAGGACAAGGAACAGGAGAGAGTATGATTGGGAGAGAGACAGAGACAGTGACCGAGAGTGGATCGACAACAAGATCGGGAGCAGACCGAGAGAGGAAGACGGAAATGAGGCACAGCTACTCTGAGAAGCCAAAAGTGGACTATGAGCCCATGGATATCAACAAAGGACCTGGCTCTACCAAGGCGTTGATCAAGTCCGTCAATGAAAAGCTTGCTGGGTCTTCTGGTTGGGAAGGCACTGAATCATTATAGAAGCCCCAGACAAAATGCAGCTGGAAAGCTGGGAAATTGTTCCAACATGTCAAACAGTTGCACAGAGTACTACCCAGCCATGATGGATGACACAGCTGTGAATAGTGATGAAGAGGTGGACTATAGCCTAATGTACCAGGGTAACAAAAAGGGCCCCATAAGCCACTGGGACTTTGATACCCAGGAGGAATACAGCAAGCATTTGAAAAACAAGGAGGCTCTGCCCAAGGCTGCATTCCAGTACTGCATCAAGCTGGCAGAAGGGCAGAAAACCAGGTGCTTCAAGGAAACCAATGACAAGGCAGAGCTTCATCACCAGCGGAAGAAGATAAGTGAGATCATTGAGAAGAGAAAGAAAATGGAAGCTGATGGGGCTGAAATCAAAAGAACAAAATACTAATCTCCAGTTCCAATTGGGAGATTCCCATGAGCTGCCCGTTGCTTTCTTTCTATAATTCTCAGAAAGGCTGCAAGGTGTTTTTTGAATGTGTATAAAATTTTGTTGTCTAATCATTGGTTCCATTAAGTAAAGCAAATGAGCAAATGGCAGAAGTGTTAGTACAACTCGTGGGAGGAGAATGAATGTGCACCATGGAAATTTTGTCACATAATAGAAATCTTTTTGATCTACAGTACATTATAATGAGTCCATCCATCAATTCAGTTTGGCCCCTGATTCTCTTGTCAGCAATGTAAATTCCACTGTAAATTAATTTAACACTCATTTTATAAATTTCAATCTTTGTACTCTTCAGAGTACTGAACTTGACTTTATATAAAAGAACTGCTCCTTCCAGTACCAATAATATCTCTAATCAGTCTGTTAATATAGGCTCCTCAGACTTTTAGTTTCAGCCAATTACTTATAGGAAAGTTGGTGCACTGCCTCACTTAAGACTGAATAATAGTGCTGGGGCAGATAATTTAAATCTAAAGCTTCTTAAGCCAGCTGCTTCATTAAGAGGTAAGCCAGTAACTAATATTTTTAATTTAACACTCTTTTCTGGAGATCCTCCATCAATTGGGATATGTGCCAGAATAATACCCTCATCAAGGAAGAAGTAAAACAGGCTTGAAACATTGTGGTGAAGAAAGAAAAGAAATTGATCTGGGGTTATTTTTCACAATCCAAATGATTCACTTGGTAGTCACCCAATATTAAACCTAAATTCCAATGCTTTCAGAAAGGAAAGATTAAGAGGTTATAAAAGGGAGTATGAAGACTGTGGAAATTTAAGTCAGCATCAAAAAGAGCGAGGGAATGGCCAAGAACACAGCATGCACAGAAGGTAAGAAGGATAAAGAGAACTCAGAAGATATTTCTATATGTGAGTTTATTATGTGTTTCTTAGATCACTCACGTATTACAAGAATATTGAGGTCACATTGTTATGCTGTGAGTCCAGCATAGAGCAGACACCACAGATGATCCAGATGGAGATAAAACTAGAAAAGAGGAAACAATTAATAAAAGATGGGATGCATTAATATGCTAAGATAAATGCATGCAAACAGAATAAGTACAAACAGAGTTCAGAGAAAGGAGAGCATATTGTGGGTAGGTCTTTAAAATTTTTGCTTAAAGACTGACCAAAGGCTTTTCACCATGTTTAGTTGGTTGAATAAAATACTATTTCTGCTATATTGTAAGAATTAGCATTTATAAAATGAAACAGCTGGATCACTTTGTAAAAAGCACTCAAAAGAGCAATCTGATGCCAAACAAATCCATTTTCATATATAAGCAGACTTCTTCCAAGCCAGAAATTCTGTATTTATTTTTACTCCTTGAATTCCTATTTCTATTGCCATAAAAATTGATATCTTATATTCCCTATTATAAAAATATGTATGTAAATTGGAAATTTTAATTTATTGATTTTGTTTTGAATCTATTAATTTTATGCAGTTTATCAAATAATACTTTGATAATTGTTTTTTTTTTTTTATTTTGACAGAGAGAGAGAGACAGAGACAGAGAGAAAGGTCTCCCTTCCGTTGGTTCACCCCCAAAATGGCCGCTATGACCGACGCTAGGCCGATCTGAAGCCAGGAGCCAGGTGCATCTTCCTGGTCTCCCATGCGGGTGCAAGGAGCCCAAGCACTTGGGCTATCCTCCACTTCCTTCCTGGGACACAGCAGAGAGCTGGACTGGAAGAAGAGCATCCGGGACTAGAAACCAATGGCCATATGGGATGCCGGCGCCGCAGGCAGAGGATTAACCAAGTGAGCCACAGCATCGGCCCAATAATTGTTTATTAAATGTAAAAGGTAAGCTATTAGAAATAACTTCCTGGGCCAGTGCTATGGCAGAGAGAACAAACCCACCTTTTGTGGCACCAGCATCACATATGGTGCCAATTGGAGTTTCAGTTGCTCCACTTCCTTCCAATCCAGCTCCCTGTTAATGTGTCTTGGAAAGCAGCAGAAGATGGCCCAAGTACTTGGGCCTTTACACCATGTGGGAGACCCGGAAGAAGATCCTGGTTCCTGCCTTTGGCCTGGCCCAGTCTCATGGATTGCGGCCACTTGGAAAGAGAAACAGTGGATGGAAGCTCTCTCTCTTTCTCTCTGTCTCTTCCTCTCTCTCTCTCTCTGTAACTCTGCCTTTCAAATAAATAAATATTTAAAAAAAAATAACTTCTTAATTAAATTGAGAGGACTGGCACTTTTAACCAGTGTTATGTATGATAAAGATACATGCGTACTGGGACCTGATTCTTGGCATCGCGGGTAAGCCCCTGATTGTGATGATGACATCCTGTATTGGCATCTCAGCTTGAGTGCTGACTCCTCTACTTCTGATCCAGCTTCTTGATAATGCACTTGGGAAGATACCAACAGATGTCCACCCCTGAGGGAGACTCAGATGGAGTTCCTGGCTTCTGTCTAGCCCAGACATGGCTGTTGCAGTCATTTGAGAAATGAACCAATGGATAGAAGGTCTCTCTCCCTCTCTGTTTCTCCCTCTCTCTGTCTCATTCTGCCTTTTAAATAAATAAATAAATCATTTTTCAAAAGAAACACAACTTATTGGTAACATATTAGTAGAATCATTAATAATTCTCTTCCTATTTTTATTTGTTTGCTCCAAGAATATACGTGCTAAGGAAAACTGTTCCTGTAAACAAGTAGAACTAAAGAGGAGCTCTGTCATGGCAACACCACTTAAGTCTGGAAATTTTCTGAGGTATAAGTCAAAAATTAGATTGTAGTCTGTTATTATTTGTAATGGTCAATCAGTTGACAACTCTTAGGTCTTACTTCAATTTTGCTAAATGCAATGAAAATGATTCAATAAATGCTTTGCATCCAGTCCTTCTTTTTTTTTTTTTTTTTTTTTTTGTATTTCTTTGTAGTCAGCCTTTTGCTTGCATTATTTCAGGGAAGGGTTTACTATAACCTTATGAAAATATTGTCCATCACCATCCTAGGCTCTAGCCCCTGCTGCATGGCTGGAAGCCAGGTGACCCCATGGCCCAACCACCAGTGTCAGTGCCACCTCCATCCTAATGGGATTTGCTGCTCCTACTTTCCCACCCACCCCCCAGCAAAGTTTTAAGAGTACCTGTTACTGAACATGTGTCTCTCTCTTTTTTCTCTGTCTTTCCCTCTTGATCTTTCTCTGTCTCTTGATCTCTCTCTCTCACTTGCTCTCTCGCTTGATCTCTTACTCCCTCCTCTCTTTTCTTCTTCGCCCCTTCCCTCTGGTTCATCAGGTTTCCCTCAGTAAACACTTCCCCTTAAAAAAAAAAAAAAAAAGAAAATATTGTCCATTACATTATTATTCTTTCATTTAGAATCATTTTGCTTTGCCCGATAAATACATAAATGTAAAGTTAGCAAAAAAATAAAAATAATTTTATGTCATCACATACTTTAAATAAGATTTCATCAAAAGCTTAAGGCCACAGATTTGTTCATCCAACTGTTGGAAAATGGCCACCATATGACCTAATTGGAAATAATTACATTTGTATTCACTTTCAAATCAATCAGCCAAGTCAGATTTAATTTCAGCATCAAAATATGACTTCATTTTTCAATCTAAATAAATATATTAATAGCTTTGTCTAAGACTTGAATCTATCTTCTGTATTTTCCAAGTTAATAGGTAAACAGATGAGAGATGGCACATTAGATAATGGCATGGAACTTTGTCATTAGTTTGTTCTTGTATACAACAAGCCTCTTCAAAAATTTTTAAAATGTTCTCCTTGTTTAATTTCATTGATGTCTTTCTAAAGACTGGTGCATTCTTTAACAAAAGTCAGAATATAATTGCCAACATCCCCGCTGCTCCTCACTAAAATAAATTTGAAGACGTGTAAACACATTCCAAATTACTCAATTCTAATTCTATATTCTTTAATATAAATATTCTTTAAATATAAATTTATATATTTAATTATAAATTTATTCTTTAAATATAAATAAACATAATATTCTACCTCCTATAAAAAGAATTTAAAAGATAGTCTTGTTAGAGATGCTACCTGCCTTTACCTGGCCAGCTCTCCTCCCAAGCAGCTAGGTTATGGAAGTCAATAGGGTGCCTTCCCAAGGAGTTTCACACCTCGCTTATTAGGTACCCCATGTGAAGAGGTAGGTAGGTCTAGGCCCCATAACTGACAAGACCTTAAAGCCTATCAGATTATTATCAAGCCCCTTCTGTCAATTTCTATTTGCCTCTCAATTGGAGAACTTATTCATGGCTTAGACAGCACCTTTCTTAGGTCCTCTAGTAATGACTCTGTCCTTTGTTCTAGACCCTGTCTAGCCCACTTGGGGCCTCTTTCCTTAGTAATCATAGCCTTTAATCTTACAGCAATGGCTCTACTCCTGACCTGTATATATTGATGGTCTTCTCCCACATTTAATGTTGTATGATTGTTCAGAATTTCTCTACAGACAAACCCCTCTACCTGCAAAAAGATGAATGGCCTTTCTCCCAGTCTTAATTGGGATCAGCTTTACACCACATCCATCAAACAGTCTTCACAAGGATCCAGAGACCCTCCCCCATTTCCTCTCTATGAAATCCTCTCATTACTTGGTTAATGCCACTCTTAGGATCATAGGTTGTTATTCTCACCCTGTCTTTTATACTACCATGTCTGCTTACGTGTTTACAGGAGTTGATAATGAAATGAACCAAGGCCTTCAGCAACCAGGTGGTCCACAAAATGCTGCTACAGGGATATACTGGGTTCCCCACCCAGGAGACAGTGGCTAGTGACAATGCCCCATGCCAGCAAACGGTACCTCATCTCCCCATGTCAGCAGGAAGTAGCTCTAAAGACAGATCATCGTCCCTTTACCCCTCCTGGACTTTTTGGGCTAATGTAATCCCATACAGCTCCTGCTTTATAAGAAACAAAAGGGGAGAATGTCAGTAAAATGGTGTAGTCTTATCAATGGTGTGATCTACATCCTAATACCATCCTTGGCTCCAGCCCCCACCACCACTGCTGGAAGCCAGGTGGCCACATGGCCCAACCACAGGTTTCAGCTCCACCCCCATCCTAATGGGATTCGCTGCTCCTACTTCCCTGCCCACACCCTGGCAAAGATTTAAAAGGACCTATTCCTGAATACGTGTTTCTTTCTCTCCATCTCCTGATATATCTCCCTCTCTCTGTCTTTCTCTCTTGATATCTCTCTGTCTCTTGATCTCTCTCTCCATCTCTCTCTGTCTCTCTGTCTCTGTCTCCTTCTCTCTTTATTGCCCTCTCTTACACTCTTCTTCTCTCCCTCTTTTCCTCTTCTCCCCTTCCCTCTGGTCTGTTGTGTTTCCCCAATAAATCCTTTCCCTTAAATAAATAAATACATAAATACATAAAAAAGATAGTCTTTGATTCTTGATTATACATGTCCACAAAGGGAAGAAACAATGGAAGTGTGTCAAAATGATAGATTAAACATGTCACCTTTGGAATATATCATATAATCACTAAAATGACAGTTATACTACCATACATTTAGAGAATGCTCATAATCTTTAAAGTACTTTGCAATTAGTATCAATCCAAGTTAAGCCAAGAAACGGAAATGCTACTACTGATCTTTCAGAAGGGAGCTATTTAGTACAGTGAATTGGGTATGTAACTAATGGGAGAATTGAGAAACCATTTAAAGATGAGAAAGCAACTAGGAAATGGCCCCAAGCTAGGAGTTGTTATCTCTAGGGTTCTCAAGGCAACAGGAGGAGGTGATAATGCCAGAGTCCAAAAGGGAGACCATCTGGCAAGAAATCAAACCCAGTGGGAACTGTCCCGCCAGAGACCAACTAGGAAATGGCTGCCTGATATCAATTGGAAACCATGAAGGAGTTACAGCCAGATATGCTGCTTAAAAAAGAAAGAAAGGAAGAGAATTTTTCTGGTCCTTCCTTAACCCATGTTTTTGAATTTTCTAAAACTGCTGCCATTAGTTAAAATGATGCAGAAGTCAGAAAAGAAGAAATCATAGAATTTGCAGTTCCCTGCAATAAGATGGAGGCATATAAGAAATGGAGAATGAATCTTAAAGAAACAGGTAATTCACAAACCCAAAGTCCATGATTTCATTTTATTCTCATCACAATTTTGTAAGATCATCAACATACTGCAAGGATTCTTTTGATTATGCTTTTTGAAAAAACAAGTACACCTCTGAAATTTAGAAAGTTTAAGTTGCCAAAAGACTTAAATCTGATCTTCAACCTAGGTCTTTTATTCTAGTAATCTTTCAATAAAAACACAGAACTTCACATCCCACAGTGTGTTCAGATTGTTCAGATTTAGACTTATGGGGGGAAATGTGCCTTGCTTACATGTGAATTTAACATGGCAGGGGGAAGTTGACTGAACAAAGCAAGCCCATCTACTGAATTTGTCACTTAAATGTAGTAATATTACTCATACTGCTTACAAATCAATAACCTAACTTTACAGGTAGAATTAGTAATAGAATGTGTGGTAAGGATATATAGTGTTAAAGTACCTCTGACCAGAACAACTGTCTGTTTTCTTAGCAATGAAGCAAAGCCAGATTCATTAGTGATTTAATACTGCCCCAGCATTTTCATTCCACTATAACCACAAAAGCATATTCTTATAGGTGTTCTCTTAAATAGTGTAAAGGTGGTATACTGTGGAGATAGATTGGGTCCAATTTCTCTTATTGCATCTGCTGTAGTTCTTCTCTTTGTAGGATAATATGATTGTCTCGGAGAGATGAAATAATAAATACAAGAATTCTTAATAGGAATCCATTTGTACCTGAATTTAAGTTTGTGTATGTGCGTGTGTGTGCATGTACTTACTTGCCTGTGTTGTGACTATTTTAACTGTGATCTACAATAATTATTGCATTATTAGGGCACATTATAAAGATTTCATATTGGGTAATTCTTCTGCTTTTAGCACATATTTTATTCGGACTCAACATAGAAATTATGAATTCCTCTAGAGAGAAGAAGAAAAAAGAAAATGGCAGACACCATGCAACCATTCCCTCCAACTACTGGCTCACCATGCTACAGACTCTAGCCAAGTCTATACTACATAAAACGATTCTTGGCTCTGGACACTCAAGAGTTGTTTAAGGCAGGTATCCATATGATTCAATACCTTGCCAAGTAGAGCCTTCGAAACCAGGAGAAACAGAGAGCAACATCCCTGATGTTCAGAATCATTGTCTGAAACATATTCTGTGCTCTCTGCTGCTGACACTCAGAGGCTAACCCTGTGGGAATGGTGAGTTTGAAGAGGGAGTCAAGCAAACATTGTCACAATTAATTACAATCCTTTTTGAAGGGCTTTGGGAACAGAACTCATTGTTGGAAGATTCTGAGCCCCCATATGAGAAAATCTTAACATTCTGCTAGCTGTGTGTGGAGCATTACACAGTTTCTGTAGTCTGGGAACAGAACTTTTAGTGTCCTCTATGAATCTGAAACCTGTGAATCACACGGAAAGCTATGAGACATGCCAACCAATTTCTTGCAAAGTCATCCAGGAATGATTGGTAGTGTCATTGTCAATGATAATAGCATCTATCTGAAGAACAGAAGGAAGCAAAATTATGAAACTTTTGTTTTCCTTTTTAATTAGTGATATTACTTGAGGCTACATAATTTTTTTATTTGCTATGAATGATATGTTTTGTGGGCTATTACAAGTTTGAAACCAGATTTCATTAAATGAGAAGAGTGACTGCTCTCAGTTAAATGTATTCTGCCTAGATTAAACCAAGGTCTTTTCGGCATTAGTTTTCTATAGCTGATAGCAAATTGCCTTGGATTCTAAAGGCACAGAATAGCTTGAATTTATGATTTCAAAGCTTCTAGGAATCAGGGTACAGATGTGAGTTTTCTGGGCCCTCTACTGGGGGAGGGGGTCTCATAATTTCATTGAAAATGTCAACCAAAGTGGGAACTGAAGCTTGGCTTCTCTTTCAAACTCCTAGATTATTGGTAGAATTCATTTCCTTCTGGTTGGGTGACTGCCTAGCTGTACACTATGGACCACTGTCAGTTCTTAGAGCCTACCCTGTGGTTCTTGCTACATGGTCACCTCTTTCCACAGCATGGCTCTTTGATTCTTTAGGATTAGCTAGAGAGAATATTTATGTTATTTTAAAGGACTCATCTGACTTGTCAAGCCCATTCAAGATCATCTTATTTTGATTTACTCAAAATTAACTATTAAATAACCCAACTGAGAATTGCATGTCATCATACTCACTAGTCCTGCCTACATTTAAGGTGAGGAAGTTTTAGAGTGCTTGTTTATCAAGAGGCAGCTATTTAGGCATGTAGCTCAGAACTCTACCCACACAATTTTCACGAAATCATCTTGTACATTGTATATCGGAGTATTTACAAGAATAACAATAGATATCTCAGAATGATATGGGCCCAGGCATCTTAATCTTTATTCCAAGTTCTTGTCCCTCAGAGAGACAATTCAAAGTAAAGGCAAAATATGACGTACAAGTGATGGCAGGATTTATTTAAAAGAGAGAGATAGAGAGCCAGAATAGTGGGAACACCCCACTGGGAGAGACAACCATCATGAGTGAGCCAAAGAGTTGCCTGTGAAGAGACAGAGAGAGAGAAAGAGAGAAGCCCAAGAATGATTCCCCAAGCATGGTCAAGGTCAAAAGAGGGTCCCTCCCTCATCATTAGTTTCTTTTATGAGATAGGGGGTAGTGCCTTAATTGACTAAAAAAATTGAGGTAGGGTCTTAACTTTAACAAAGCTTTCTGGGATATTTATGATTCCTTCACATGGAGTTTGATTTCCATGTGGCCATCATGGCATCTCCTCCTTCCTGGTTCTGGATGAGACATAGATACATACTGGGAAGGTAGGCGTATTCAAATTGACAAGTAGAGAGATAAAGTTAAAATTCAGGGCTTCCAAATGTTTCAGCTTATCCATTCCTATCTATCTCTCTGCCTAGTTTCCTCATATCAAGAAGACCAGATACTTCAAATAAATTTTTTTGCTAATGTATCATAGTTACTAATGAATTATGACTTTACATATAAAAGGTTGAATTCATTACAGAAATCATAATGACATCTGAATATATTAATATGGAAAGATAATTGATCAACACATAGGGCATTTTTTTCATTAAACAAAACATATGCAAGGTTGAATACAAAGTAATAGTGATACATTGAATTTTTTCCACAATCTGTGTTGCTCATTAGCATTTTTGTCTTCTAAAAGGCAGGGAAATAAAGAGAGAGTAGAACCTTCTATCTGCTGGCTCATACTCTAAGTGCCTGTAATAGTCAAGACTGGGCCAGGCAGAAGCCAGGAGCCCGGAACTCAATCCATGTCTCTCACATGGATTTCAAAGACCCAAGTACTTGAGTCATCAAGTACTGCTGCTTCCCAGGCTGTGCATTAACAAGGAGCTGGAATGAGAAAGAGAGCCAGGATACGAATCCAGGCTCTTTTATGTTAGGTATAGGCATCCCTAGCAGCGTCTTCTCATTTTAAGATCGATTGTTTCGAAAAGTAGAGAGACACGGAAAGAGAGAGAAGAGGAGATCTTCCTTCTACTTGTTTACTCCCCAAAAGGCCGCAAAAGCCAGGTGTGGGCTAGGCCAAAATTAGGAGCCCAGAACGCCATCCTGGTCTCCACTTAGATGGCAGGGGCCTAAGTACTTAGACCATCTTCTGCTGTCTTCCAAAACCAAACAGCATTAAGCTTGATTGGAAGCCTTGCAGTGAGGACTTGAACCAGCACTCCAGTATGGAATACTGGTGTCTGAAGCAGAAGCTTCACCTGCTGCACCTTAACACTGACCCCCAAAGCAACGTCTTGATCTCTGCACCAAAACCTTCTTCTCATTATCATTTTGAACATATACAATCTTAAACACAAGGATCAACTCTACTGCTATGAAAGTACAAGTGATGTTTGATTGTTAAGTGTGTCTAGGGCAAATGGCAAATACACACATAGCTTTAAGTACAATGAGTAAGGACAAAATTGTAAGTTTAACTTAGAGGGCTAAATCCTTAATCAAAGTGGGTATATATTGCATTAACACAGGCTCTGATTTGGTCTGAATCTGTAAGCTTTTGTTCTCTCATTTGCAAATGCTTGCAACTGGAAAAAGAGCTAAAATGCTAATTTACCATGATCTCAAATAACTGTTTTGCATTTCAGTGTCTTTTATTGGATAGTGCATCCTACTCAAATAGCACTTATCAGAATGAACACTATTTTTAACTAATAAGCCTTATGGAATAAATTACAATGTTGCACTTTTTACAACTTAGAGACTCTGTCGATCTAGTCCATTGTGGTGGATTCTAAAACAGAAATCTATGAAATACAAGATTTATTTTTTCAAAACATCTCAGGAAAAGTAAAAGACATGATTGTTAGCTAAACTGTTCTTAAAAAAAGAAAAAGCAGTCAGTTTGTTGTTTTCAAATAGGCAAGAGAATTAATTAGCATTCTATATGTGGGCACGCAGCAGTCTTGGAAGGGAATTCGGATATGTGAGAATAATCCTGAACTGCCAAGTAGTTTCCTTTCATAGTATGGAATGGTGTTTCTGTGCATACTTTATGGAATAATTTAAGCTCTACACTGGCTTAATGTGCAATGCCTACTGATGGAGACTGATGAAAGAAATTTTATAGAAAATATACTACTGTGGTGATTGGTAAAATGCTACTACATGGTTCCTCGAAATGAATGCTATTTAAACACTTTTCTCAGTAATTTTACTTCTCAGTTGAAAGGAGGATGCATTTTAGGAGTACACTTTTTTACTCCTTTAAACTAAGTGCTCCTTATAATACAAAACAGCACTCAGTGATCCATGCAGGCTTCCATTTATAATATTAATAGAAGACATGTTCCATGCTAATCCATCTCATTAATATTAAAGAAAGAACTCCAAGACTGGTGAGCACTTAATCATTTGCAATTAGCACCTAACTGTTAATTCTATGGAGGGCTCTTAGGGAGAAAAGCAGAAGAAGTAGCTCCCGTTTGCTAAATGTTAGTTGATTTAACTTAGAGTATTTAATTCTGGGAAAACTCAGTAATTAGAACAATTCATGCAGCCAGACAAATTTAATTGATCAGTTAAAAATAAGAGTCCCCAACTAAGAGCAACCAGGAGATAGACATTTTGAAAATGTCCATGACATAGCCATTTTGCTAATTTGTTTTGTTAGGTTCTCCATACTTCTAGGCCAAAGAATTTGGCATCTGTGCAGAGGTGAATTAACCTCTGGCCCAAGCTACCTCAACACTGTTCTTCAAATCCAGTTCACAGAATGGGCAGGTTGTCTGGTTCAGCTCCAAGTAGAGCAGCTTGCTTCCTCAATGTCAACTCAACCTGAAAAAAAGAATGCCTGTGAGGTTGCTAGTTTAAGTCTACAGAGAGCCCCAAGACCGCAAAGAACTCTATGCCAATGACTTTGAGCCAAACCAAACTTCACACTGTGTGGTGGGGCCACTCTGCTTTCATTCCTCATTTATTCTGTCATGTAGTGGTCTCTCTCTCTCCTAGCACTGATAACTGCCTTTTCTATAGGGGCAGTTTCTATTATCAATTATTTGCTGAAAACGTCTTGAAAAATCAAAGGTTTTGGGACCATCTATTACAAAGTACTGAAGGAGAATTGACCACAGGGTAAACAAGTTTGAAGAAAAGGAACCCATATCTGTTTGTATCATCTTATTGACCCAATTCTTCTTACAACTGCTTCCAGCACCATTTTTTTTTAATTGAAGAAAAGCTGAGGTTGGCAGAATCCCCGAAAAAGCAGCAGGACTCCATGAAATGAACAGAAGACAGACCTGTCCATCTCTTCTGTGAATGTCATTTACTCAATTAGTAATGATGGAGCGCCCCAGGACACATCAAACCAAATGTTGACTGTGGCAACCTTTAACACCAGTTCCACTGCCAAGTCTAGCAAATTAACCAGATTTAACTAAGTGCAGTTCTGACAGTTTCTAATTACTGTGATAATCAAGATATGTTTGCATCTATCTTTATTTAAGATGTTCAAAAATTTTATCCTGCAAGCTCACCATCTTCCACAAACACTTTTCTCATGTTGTAATGTGTTGTAATCTGTCAGTTGCTCTTCTTCCCTTCCAGATACTTTGCTGTTGTTGTGGCTGTCTTCTTCCTAGTCTCACACTTGTCATGTGCCAGAAGCTTGAATCTGCTCCGACCCACGTTCGACAACAAGGCCATATGCTACCTTTCCCAAATGTTAGCCTCTTTTTTTACAGCAGCTCTCCAGATGTGTATGGGCACTGCAGCTGCATAGCCACTGCAGATGGCATGGAGAAATCTGTGCAGCCTTCTGCTCTACAATATACCTTAATCCTCACCAGCTGTATCGAAGTTCTTTAGCCTTTAAAGATTTGGATGAAAGAATGTAGATAAAGAAGCAGAAATTATCACCATCGGATAGCTACAGCCATAAGACTCTTTCTTGCCATAAGTGCCACCAGAGGAAACACTCCAAATGAGCCTTTCGGAAGGACTACGTACATCCACAGAAAAGTAGTATGTAGCTGTTATCTAAAAATGGATTCCATATACGATAAATCACAGGTACCAGAGTTTGAAGTTCCAGACTCTCCTGGAGACACCCCATGAGAGCCCACTGATTCCCACTAATAGATTTGGAGCACCCCCCTGAGATTCTTTATTAGATACAAAATATCCTGGGTGAAGGAGGGAGAGTTCACATATTTTTTATTTAATTTTGCCTCTGCTACTTACTTGCAGATTTGTTTGGGCCTATCTGAAGCAGTTTCCTAATCTGTAAGATTAGAATAATGATAGTGTTTACATCATAGGATTCTGGGAGGGTTGCCTAACACCCTGCACTTAGCACTGTGCCTGGCACATTGTAACTCCTCAATGAATGACAATTACTAAAATTACTATTATTTAGGGAAAGCATTTAGACAGACATTTTCTGTCATTTTTTTCCTTGACATTTAGCAAGCCCAGAAATCTTGCCTCAAATATTCACTGAAAAACAAAGATAGAGATTAGTTGGGATTCTAAAGGCCCACCTGGTAACTTTATGAAATATAAAAGGAGAAAGATGTCAACAAAGTGAGTGAGTAAGGAAAGGCATCACTAAACTGGAAGATAAAACTTGTCTTGGATGAGGCAGTATCATGAAATCCAGACTTGAGTCTCAGCATGTATGTTCTTGTTCAGTTTTTTAAGTTTCTGTGCATACTGGCTCCCATGAAGTTCACTAGCCTGTCATTCAGTCATGATATATAGATAGACAGATAGATAGATATGTGAATATATAATAT
Organism: Oryctolagus cuniculus; assembly: GCF_964237555.1. Lineage (NCBI taxonomy): Eukaryota > Metazoa > Chordata > Mammalia > Lagomorpha > Leporidae > Oryctolagus > Oryctolagus cuniculus. The sequence goes on from NC_091438.1 coordinate 88,512,172, forward strand.
CTGAATTGGCAAAATTCATATTTCTTTTGTATTTCTTATACTTTATTATTATTTTTAAGATTTAATTTATTTACTTGAGAAATAGAGTTACAAACAGTGAGAGACAGAGAAAAATCTTCCATCCACTGGTCCACTCCCCAAATGGCCACAACGGCCAGAACTGGCCCGATTTGAAGCCAAGAACTTCTTCTGAGTCTTCCATGCCAGGGCAGGGGCCAAGCACTTGGGCCATCCTCCACTGCTTTCCCAGGCCATAGCAGAGAGCTGGATCAAAAGAGGAGCAGCCAGGACTCGAACCGGCACCCACATGAAATTTCAGCACTGCAGATGGAGGGTTAACCTACTGCACCACAGTGCTGGCCCCTCCCTTACGCTTTGACAAGGTTGGGCAATGAAGGAAGGACAGTGAAATCAGAGATTAAATTCCAGGTTAATCGATATTAGCTGTGAAATGTTAAGAAAATGATATTACATAGGCCTTAGTTACTTCATCCACAAAATGGGAGAAAATGTCTATTTTGCAATTGGTGTCAAAAATAATCATTTTAAATGGCTAGGTATTTTCTGGGAACATAATAATGTTCACTAAGAGATAACCATTATTACCACAATTAATCTTCCTAATAACTGTTAATTGTCTATTGTTACATAACAAATTACCACAACCTTATCAGCTTAAACAATACCCACTTGCTGGAAGTCAGAAGTTTAGGCATGGGGCTGGTATATTCTCTACTCAGAGTCTTACAAGTAACGACAAAGGTGTTGAATGAACCAAGTCTTCATCTGAAGTTCAGGGGCTTCTTCTCTGTTGTGTGATTGTGGCAGAATTACTCACTGATGCAGGACTGTGGTCTGCTTTTCCTTGCTGTCTGTTAGTCTGAAGCTACTCTGAGCCCCTGACACCTGCAATCCTTGACTCATGAAACCCTCCATCTTCAAACCAGCAAGGAAGAGTCTTCTTAGCATCACATCCCTCTCTTTTGCCAGGAAGAGCCCCAACCCTTTCACAGACTCACCTGATCAGATCAGACCCAAGGTGCACAATTCTGTTTTCCCAGTCAACTACTTTGGTACCTTAATTATGTCTGCAAAAGTCCCATGAACATGTAGGGTTGAATGACTGAGAGAAGACATATGCACATCAGCAGGCAGGAATCTTAAGTGGTATCTTAGAATTCTGCCTAGCACAATAATCTTCAGAGATTGTTATAATCCATTTATTACCTTTCAGGAAACTGAGATTCCAAAGGTTTATTTTGCCCAAGGACATCCACCTGTGAAAGCTTTCTTAGCAGAATGTCCCCAGCAGATACTTGACAACATTTGGAAACGTTTTTGGTTGTCACAAATGGGAAGCTGGAAAACTATTAGCTGGCCCAGACTGAAATTCTATTAATATCCAAGAAAAAGAGGACAGACACCAGGAGCCTGTGGCAGTCTCTGCCAAACAGCCAGTTCATTTATGCCAGGCATTCACTGAAGAAGCAGCCCCCGCCAGGCTCGGCATCCGCAATGGCATGCCAGTAAGAAGCTTGTGCTTTGGATAGCGTTTCCTCAGTTCAGCCAGATAATTCTTCCTTGCAGGAAGCTATCCTGTTCCTGATGGGATATTTAGCATCATCCCTGGCCTCGATCCTGGATGTTAATAGTCCTGTCACCTCCCTAGTCCCCAGGTTGTAGCAAATAAAAAGTTTCTCCCAGGGAGAAGCTAAATTATCCTTACTTACGATAAAGGGAAAAAGAAAGGCCTCCCTCAACTCTTCTCCATTTTCCATCAGCTTAAAGAAAGACGCGATGTCTGCAGCCAGAGCAGCCACTACAGGCCACACTCTGGAAGCAGATGTCATGTGTGCTGGAGCCAACGCTTGGGAAACCCAGTTACTGACGTGATGGCGTTGATTGCTGACATTTACATTGATACGGGACATGAAAATGACCTGCTATCTTGGTGAAGTCACCATATGCCAGGCTTCTCTGTTCTTGTAGCTGTAGTTTTAACCATACTAATACATACTCTCTGGGAAAGTCATTTTTGCAGAGTCACTCTTACACACAGCCTATTTTCTTAAGACTTTCCAGTTCTGTTTCCTTTTTGCTGTCCAGCATATTATCCCAACCATACAGCCTGTCCCCAAAGAGGCAATACTTAGAATGAGAAGAGGTACTTACTTCTTCAGTAAACACATACTTTGTTTGACTGTGTTCTAACAACCCAAGTGGAGGCTTCTGGTGTAAACATTTGTTTCTCAAGCAAACACATCCACATGGAAATGCTTCTTTCCAATGTTTCAGGGACTATTCATTTGCTTTCAGGCCTTTAGGGACTGCTGAATGCTTTTTTGTGTGTCCCCAGTGGCTGCTGGCCAGTTAGAGCAGTCTCTGACCCACTGCTTGAGAATTCTTAATCTTCAGAAACTCCTGAGACCTGCCCTGGAGTTCAGTGCTTGCCCTTGGGGGTGGTCACCAAAATGAGTTACATTTGAGGCGGTAAGACTGAATAGTGTGGCTTTCTTTCCTTAGAAAACACTTGTTCCAGTTACTATGCTATTCTATTTGGATATGTTTAACATAAATAAGCTTTCTTAATTCTATTAAGCTGTTCATAACAGTTTGCTAAATAATACATTAAACTTGAGAGAGTATGCTCATATCACATGTTGGATATTTTCTTTGCTGTAACAATCAAATGTGGTGGATTTTTTAATATTTTTATTCTAATAGAGCTTTCTAAATGAAGTTGAAAACACAACAGATAAAATGAGTTTGGTTATACTTCAGTCAATCAACATTTTGACGCAGTCTGAATGCACACCCACAGTACTTGTCTGAATGGCTTGCCCACCCATTTCAATCTACTGCAATACTACCCATCCTCCCAGGCTCCATTCTGCTTTCTTCTTTAATAAATCTGTCTCAATGACCCTGCTATTAGTACTACTCCCTAATGAGAGGAAACATGAAAAGGGGCCCAAGTGTATGTTTTTAAAAATATACATTCTTAAATGTACTTAAACGTAGAAAAAAATCTATGATGGTTAAACATGCCCTAGTGTAATGGGAACACCTGATTGGACAAAGGGTTGTTAGAATGAGCAAAATCTATCATTTATAAATGTGCTGAATAACTGTCATTGAAGTATCTTAGCTAACCATCTCCATTGTAGATGGAGGCAAACTAGCCAAATGGAAGTTTCTTTTTGTGAAGAATGAATGCAAGAAAGCAAGGTATTACAAGCTCAGTTAATTATGCTCCAAATAAATCTGGTGACCATCCTTTCTTGAAGGACTTGGGAACCTTCCATGTGAAGACAGTACTGAAGGGAAGGCACAGTACATGCTTAAAATAAATCACCAGAAAACTCAATTATCAAGGGTTTATATTTCGTATTTGATTATATATATAGGCTGATATACACATAAGTACTGTAACATACATCTGAATCTGCTTTCCATCAAAATTAGGTAAAAATCAGAAATTTAGAAAATTCATGAATAATAGTTAGCATTTTCTTAGCATATGCCATATACTAGGCCTTTCACTCATTTTATCACTTAAAACTCACAGCTCAATAAGGCATAGGATTATTATTCTCATTTAACCAATGAAGAAATTAAGTGATTTTTCCCAAGATTGTACAGCTAGTAAATGGTAGGGGAGGGTTTTAACCCCAATCAGTCTCAGAAAAATAAATAACAACTTAATTTAAAATATGGTATATAATAAAATGTTGCTGACAAAGGATAAGAGATTTATGAAATCCAGTAGATTAAAAAGAGAGAAAATAGAGTAGGTAAACAAATGTGTTCTAAACATTGTGCTCTTGATGCCAGTGGCTCCACGGCTCCTGTGTTCTTGACATTGAGGGATCTAATGGAGAACCTCAAGGGTAGGCCATGAAGGTATGAAGGGTACAGCATAAAATGACAAGATGTGATTTATTTCCTTATTTACTTTTGGCAAATTCAGTTCCTTCAGACATCAAACTCTACATTTTACTCAAAGCCAGCATGATCAAGAGTGGGTATAGGTATTGCAGATCTCTGCTCTTAATCTCATGCTTACCAAGGGGAGCTAGCCTACTTCGAAAATTTACTCTTCTCAGTAGGCTCCAAAGGCACATATGATGTTGTGAAACGGCCTACATATGTTTGGACCTTGGATTCAATTCTGCAACTTAATTAGCTACAGAGACTTTGAAAAGTTTCTTAAACCTCATGCAACTCAGATTTGACAGGTGTGCAGTACCACTGTGAAAATTAAATAAGATTAAAGGCATCTGTCTTCTAATGGGTGGCAACTAGTGTCAACAGTCCAGGAAGTAACAATCACATCATAAATTGCATTTATAGTTCCATTGTATTCAGCATGGCCAACTCCTGCAGCCCTGAAAGCACTTGGTTAATGTTTAATTAAAATCAATTCATGACAATGACTAAAAATTTTCCACAATCTTTGCTGCCACTGAATCTGAAGTTCTGATCTCCGACCCCTGGTTACACTTTCGCCCATCCTCTTTAGGTAAAAATTCTGTGATACTGATACTACTTACAGTAGAGTTTGATCTACACATTTATTCTTTTATATTAACTCAATGCAAGAGGAAAAGGTAATTAGACATATGATGGGAGATAAATCCTATGAGTTGAATATCTCTTTGTTGCTTATATTTCCAAAATTTCTATTCAGTGAAAGGTATGAACTAATTTAATTTTACTCTTTGGCAGAATGGGTTAGAAATCACATATTTGAAAAGGGAAAAAAATTAACAAACTCAGAGCTGGTGAAGATGCTCAATTATTTTGATTGTGTTTCCTGAATGAAGATGTTATTTCTTAATGGAACTAACATCTTTAGTAGTTCAAAGGAAAAACATAAATGCAGGCAGTCAACGTGTGACTCTTTCTACCTCTGGTGGCACTGCATGAAAGGTGATATGGTTTAAAATACAGTTATTGTTTAGCTCAGCTTTGAAAATTAGAAAGAAAAATGTAATCTTTCTGTTTCAACAGACATTCAGACAATCGCTCCAGGTATCTTTTGTACCAGAGTGGAGGTGTGGCAGGACGAGGCCAATGTTGGGCAGGTCTCTTATACAAAGAGCTATCATCTAACCTAATATCTTTAAAAAAGACTGGCAAAGAGAGAGTAGTGGAATACAGAATTGGCCAATTTAAGGCTATTTCTTTTCCAAACACCCCTCCTGACACCCAGGTCAGCATCACTTCAATCTCAGACTAGCATAATGTAAGAATGTATTTGAACGCAGTGGTTACGAATAGGTGCTTTGAGACAGAAATCTAAAGATTTAGATACCAGACTGCCACTCAATAGTTATTTGGCCTTTACAGAGTTATTTATTCTCTTTATGACTAATTTTTGTCACCATTAAAATAGGAACATTAATATCACTTATAGGGTTCTTTGGAAGGTTCAATGTGCTAATACACACAAAACAGACCAATACCTGACCTGTCATGCCATAAGCATATGAACATACATAGGTAAGCTAAAAAATACTGGCTATCATCTCTGTGAATGTATTAATATTTCCAACATCTTTCAACATTACATGCTAGTTTGGAATGCCTTCTGTTTTCAGTGTCTTGTTTTTTGGCTCTTTGAAGTACTAAAGTAACATGGGAGACTCCAGACAGGAAGTTAGGTAGGAATCAATAAAGCTGGAAGCATTGACTTCATAATTCCTGAATAGCACTGCCTTGTAACTCCATCCCATTACCTGTGGATCCAGTAACCCCACTTTCCCACAGAGCAACTGTGTCTCCTCCACAACCAGGAAGAGAAGATGCCATGAATGGCCACATGGAAATTAAGCTCCACCTGGAGGTGCCATGTACTCCCAGAAAGCCTCACTCACACTAAACCACACCCCATTTGTATATTTAATTTGGGCGCCACAGCCTACCTCATAAAGCAGACTGATAATGTGGAAGTGGCCCTTCTTTGGAACTTAGCTTCTTGACCACGCTGATGAATCATTCTCTTTGCTCCCGTTATAGGCAACTCTCTAGCCCACTCAGGATGGTTATGTCTCATTCATTCATAAATGTATATTCATTCTCTCTCTCTCTCTCTCTCTCTCTCTCCTTTAAATAATTCCTTTTCTCACTTCTGCACTGTATTTATGTCTCTACTTTGAATTTTTTTACCTGTGAAGAAAGAGCTTGGAAAAACATTAAGATACTTATGCCCATACCAAAAGGAATGCATGTATCTTTGAGGATTGATGTAGAGGGAAGGGTTCAGGAGTGGGAGATAGGAGGGGTACCTATGAACAAATCATATGCAAGTTTTTGTAGCTAAGCACTCTGTATTTAGATATCCTGGATAAAGAACCCCTTGTTTTTGTCAAAGAATAAAATAATTTGGAATATATTTCTCATTCACTTTTGGGTTTGTTCCAATGGCCTCACCATTGCAAAAAGTGTATATCAATATTTTTTAGTGACTCATTCATGCCCAGACACATGCATGACACTTGTTGGCTACACTTTGAGCCTTCTAAATGAGTTCCATTCTTTGTTTATATTATTGTTTTCTAGGATGATATTAGGATGAACAGATGAAATACAAGAGTGAAAGGAGCAGAAAGTAATGCAAACACAAATACAAAAATAACAGGAAATTAATGCAAACAGCTGCTTCTTTAAACCTGAGTTCACTAGACTACTGAAAGCTTTCCTTAATAATACAAACTTTTCAACTTCTAGCAAATATTATTAAGTTCAGAATTTAAATAACAATTTAAATAAGCTAAAATTCTTACCCAAGTATATATAATCTAGGAGCATAGATAGATGTACATGTTTATTAATACACACACATCCAAAATAATACAGAAGGTACTGCTGTATTCATTGTGCTGCTGACATGCCTGATTGATGAATCACTCAGAGAATTTTTCTCATTAAAATCAGATAAAGCTGTCTTACTTTGAGAAAGGGTTTATAACCAACCTTAAGGGATCTACCTTTTCTTCACCTACTTTATTTCACTGCTGATATGAATTTTGCTCTTTCCTTGAAATGATCCATTGCTTAGTTCCTAGTTATTCCATGTTAATCAGTCTGTCTTCCTATCTTACTTGTCAGCACTTGGTAAATACTAAATCATGATTGTCTCATGGTCATCTAAACATTTCCTTCTGCTTTTCTTGCATTCAGTAACATCTAAAAGGGTGACAACATTTAAGAAGAATGAGTTAGTCCATATTCGTGTAAAACTCACCGCTGTCCTCATTTAAATATTTTTTGCACTCTGCCAGGTACATTCTAAGAGCAGGAGCTGAGTCTTATTCATATTTGTCTATTTTGTACCAAGGGTCCTGTTATAGAGCAAGTCCTCAATATATTTTGTCTGACTGTTGAATTGAAATGACTAGTTATCTTAGGTTTTAAATGCAAATTGATTCTACCTCAAATCTACTTTGCTCTCTGAGCTGTGTGGCCAGTTTACTTAGACAATTAATCGGTGACTACTAGCTTACATGAAGTGCGCTTGGCACATGAATAAATGACTTTACAAAACATCATTGAAAGGATAAATAATGGTTTCTTCTGAAGCATTCTGAGAATCTAATTTCTTCATGACACTAAAGACTGTGGCTCAACAGTTCTCTTAAGTGTACCATGATCAAAAGAAAGATTTGTAAGAATATTTTATTATGTGGAAGGCTCATGCTACATGTACATCTGGAAGACTAAAACCAGCCTTGCTCTCTGACCTACCACAAGACAGACTGCAATGAGCACAGTGTGAAAGGCTTTATCTCTTACAGTCCAAATCTAAAAGCTTTAGCTGGGTCTTCTATAGCTTAACTATACTTAGCAGGTACTCTCCTTAACAGTGTCATTCTATTCCCAGAAGGCCGCTCGGTCCAAAGTTGAAAGGTGAAGCAGATTGCTCTGCTAATAATGTGAACTCGTTATTCTGATGTTAGAGAGGTGACTTTACACAACATAGGATACTAGTTTTGCATTCTGTCTCATCAGTGCCAACAATGCCAACAGCACTGATATAGGACCCATTGTATCCCAGGAACTAAGTGTATTATATATATTCTTCTGTTTTTATAACTAATTTTATTCCAATTTTTTCCACCTGGTAACTTATTGCGTTCATTAATATCAAGGCATGAACAAATCTTATTTTTAAGCTTGTGTTAAGGATCTATAAATCCTTATTTTCCTCTATCCTATGGCTGCCCCTCAATGAAATCACTTCTATCAATGTATGTCCAGATTCTTTCCAGATTTTACCATCAAGACAGTAGGAACATGTTTGTATAAACCCTATTGTGTATGTGTTTGATCTGGAAGAAAAACCATTCTTAGTAAGTTGCCCTGCTGGTGAAAATCTCATTTCTTTTTCTGTACATGTAGCATCTTGGAGCAGAGAGCATTAAGTGTTGATTTCAGGGAGGTGAAGGCCTGGAACAGGGCAGAACTCAGAGGGCAGCAGGGGAGTCAGGGCTCAGCAGTGGCTACAAGTTGGAATCATCTGGAGACTAAAACAAAATGCTCACAACATCCCATGAGGAAAGTACTAGTGTTACCCGATTTTGCTTTTTGCATGTTCACAGAGTAGCTCAAGACTGAGTTTAGCAGAACAAAATCAGGTTTTGACAAGGAATTCAATAATAAGCTTACTTTCATAGGTGCTTTTTCTGTAAATTACGAGTGTCAATTGAGTGAACACTTTTACCATTTTCTTCCTTTAAGTGCAATTTCCTTTATTTGCTCTAACACAGTAAGAAGTTGAATATTTGGATTTGAGAAACTGTGTAGAGTAAATGGCCAAAGAATAAAGTGTAGCCCACCTTATATCTTTCCACCATCCCCAACCCCCATGTTCCTGAGAGTGAGCAATGTTCTAGACTGGGGAGAAGGTATCCCAGAGTTCCAACAGAGACAGCAGAAAATGAGATGCAGACCTACCACTAAGCTTGGAGAACAGACTCAGCAAAAAGAAATATCTTTCCTCACAATACATATTATAAATTAGAGAAGGTGATATTTGTCATTGGGGTAGGCATAAAAGCTGACACTTGGGTTACATGTTGTGAAGTGATAAAAGCAATTAAAAGAGCATTCTGACACTAAAAGATAAGTGTATGTGCATATGTTAGCAATGATTATGGGTGTAGGGAATATGAGTGACTTTTATTTGTTTTTATGCTACTGTGTATTCTCTAATATCATTATGATTTATAAGTATTGCATTTTATATCAGAAAAGTGTTACTAAAAAGGAATTGTACAAATATAATCATGCCCAGGCACAGCACTTAGTACTTTAAATATCATCACATTTAAAAGGATACAGTGATGTCTCTTAATAACCAAGAACACTGGTGCCAAAAGCCTGGTATCAATGGTGTTTGAAAAGTTGTTTCAACTCTCCGTGTCTGAATTTCTTCTACTATAATATGAAGATATAAATAATTTCTCATTTAGAGAATTGTGAAAAATTAAAGAATACACACAATGAACTCAATCCAGAATGCAGCATATGGTAAGCAAACAGTAAACATCAGCTATTATTTTTTAACCCTCATACTCACATTAAGTAGGATAAAGAGGCAGAGAGTTTTAGTGACTTGTCTGAGGTCATAAAACTAAGAAAATGTTGAGATCAATATGTGAATACTGATAGGAATGGTACCAAATTCAGCATTTAAACTTCGGCAATTGCTATTGGTGAAACATTCAATGACTCACAACATGATTGAGTGAGTCTGTGACTTTTGATTAAAACACAAACATTCTCTTTCCCTCTTCCCTCCTTCTCCACCTCCTCTCACTTCTGCTCTTCTCTCTCCTCCCCTCCCCACCACTGCTTTCTTTTTTACTTTTCAATTCTACATCACAGTGATTGGAACATAAACGTGGGCAATGATAGCATTGATGATATATTAGATGGATGTTTTTAATTTTAGCAGCCACTGTGTGGTACAGCAGGTTACACAAGCATCTTATATCAGAGTGCCAATTTGAGTCCCATCTGCTCTGCTTCTGATCCGGCACCCTGCTAATGCACCTGGGAAAGCGGTGAAAGATGGCCCAAGTATGGGACCCTGCCACACATGTAGGGGACTGGGATGGAGTCTCTGCCTCCTTGATTCCATCCTGCCCAGCTGTGGACCTTGCAGCCATTTGGGGAGTGAACTAGTAGATGGAAGATATCTTTCTCTCTCTCCCTTCTCCCTCTCTTTCTCTCTGTAACTCTTTCAAATAAATAAATAAATCTTTAAAACAATAAAATAAAAAAGATGATTATTTTTTCAAACTACATAAAATGCTATCTCCCCCATATAACAGTCCAGAGGTGAGCAATACCCAGCTGGTGGGCTGGGAAGGCAACTATTCTCAAAATATGACTTCCATGGTGGTTCCAAAAACTACCATTACTCAACCAATGGGAAGAAAAAAAAAAAAGGGAGAGGCCGTGCAAGTACACTTCAATAGGTGATAGATAATGAGGAAGTTGCATGTGTCGCTTCTGCAACCATCATATTGATCAGAAAAGCCAAACCAAGTGCAAAGGGAGACAAGAATTATCCTCATAGCCTGTAGGTTCTAGTAGTAAATAATGAAGGTAAGAATAGATGTTAAAGTGCTCATTTACATGAAGGGTAGCAATCATAGTCATATGATTAATAGTGTCTCTGATTATCTTTTATGATAAATATTTGTTTAAATGACTGACAGTATAAAGTCCCTGGCCACTGTGGGCAGAGTCCTTCACAGATTTTTTTTTAAATTTTTTTTTATTTATTTGAGAGGTAGAGTTACAGACAGTGAGAAGGAGAGACAGAGAGAAAGGTCTTCCTTCTGTTGGTTCACTCCCCAAATGGCCGCAATCGCCAGGAGACAGGAGCTTCCTCCAGGTCTCCCACATGCGTGCAGGGGCCCAAGCAACTGGACCATCTTCTACTGCTTTCCCAGGCCATAGCAGAGAGCTGGATTGGAAGAGGGGCAGCCGGGACTAGAACCGGCGCCCATATGGGATACTGTCACTACAGGCGGAGGATTAACCTACTGCACCACAGAACCGGCCCCCTTCACAGATTTTTGATTGATCATCGCCAGAGTCACGAAGTCAGCACCTTCCTCCTATTGCAATTGATGCTTCGCTTCCTCTTTCAGTACCACCTCCATGAACAGTGCCCCAGAGTTGTGCAACACAGAAACACTGGTAGAATTGGTTATTATTGTTATTATTATTAAATTGCACTTTTAGCTTCACAAGTTACACTGAGTGATAGTACAGGAAATAGCTTGGTGAAACTTGCAATGCCTTTATGCTTTCTGTAATGATGGGTGGTATAGAAGGTATTGAGATGGAGTTAACTTCCTCATTCAACACTCTGTGAGAATTCACACTTGAAATTTCTCCAAACTGTGCTAGTGGTAAAATTTTCTTTTCTATAATTTTTTCTCCTATAGAGAAAAACATGAATCATCTGTTTTGTATTGTTACTAGGAAACACAGAGAATATTCCACAGCCTACTTTCATAAATTTATAGGGCTAATGTAATAATTTTTCATTCTTCTTATTCTACATTGCTTTCTTTCATTCTGATTGATTTTGATTTTTGTATGTGTTTATTTACAATTCACCTATAGAAATGATACCTACATTATTATATAGATATAAACTTATAAATATTGTAAATTTCATCATAGTATGGCCTCTGAAATTTCATCACATTCATTTGCTGTATAATTACAGAATTAAAAATATCAGAACATAATACTTTTTCAATTTAACTTAAAGCATCTTTCACTTCTAAAACAATGGGAAATTCTTTAATAAGCTTGATTATTCCTTGATCAAAAAACACATATATAATAAACTATGAGTTAATAAATTGGCAAGTTATTTTTTTTTAATTTGCAACAATTGCTTGCAATTTAACTTTTGCTTAATTAGGAAAAGGTAATACATACAGCAGTGTATCTTGAGTAGATTCACTAACTTAAAAGGATTTTGCTTGTGATAGAAAATGGAAATGTCCAGGGTGACTCTAACATTTTTGTAATCATGAGGGTAAAAAAAAAAAAAAGATCACTTTGGGGTAAAATTCGTGGCTCGCAGTGCGAGTTTCAACACCTTTGCTGTGATTACCTTTACCCTATGGGTCTTTGCCATGATTTAAGCCAATCGGGACTTTTTGGAATGGTGGATAATCAATTTAGCCTGATTAAATGCAGTTCCCATCTTAAATTATGCAAAATATAAGGACCCACGGGTCGAAACTGAGGTAGAATTGAGACCCGTAGGCATTCTAGCAGTTAAGCCATGGAGGGCTAAGGAGACCAACGGTGCTATGGGAATGTGATTCTTAGTTGAATTGCTTTGAATAATTCTCCTTGCTTAGAAGCAAATGATGATGCATGTTGCTAAGGTCCTAGGAAGAAAAATAGTTTAATGATTTAGATTATGAACATCAGCATGAAAAAACCTGAAACGTAAAGCCCCTTCAGTCGATAACAGGACAGTTTTGTAAACCACTTAAGGCTGTGATAAAATCCTACTTGACTGGCCCACGAGCAGATGTGACAAGTTGAATTTATTTCCTCTCTTACCAGGAAGCTTTGCAGGAAACTCTTAACATATGGTGCTTTTCGCTTCCATCTAGAGCTATAAATGTTATTGGAAAAGGATGTTCCCAAGAGTAGCGAGTTTCTGACGTCCCTGCTAAATGGAGTCCAAATGATCCTTCCGCGGTTCTGAATTCCCAGAGTTCTTAGGAGTTGGCAGCCAAGGGTCTCTGATCTAAACACAGCCCACTAATTTAATTATTTCATTAGAGATTTGTGGAAGCTCTTTCAGACCAGTGACTTAGCATCTGTATTGTATCTAGCCAGAGAAGAAACACAAGTTAGAAGGGTGTAAATATTTTGTTTCCATAACTGCTTTCATTTCGAAACTTGGAAATCATTTCACTCAAAAACCAGGCACCACAAACTGAACACAAAAGAAAGTGAAATTGAGAGAAGTCAAATTTGCAGAAACTCCTCTCATTTAAGGCTCTGTATTGTACATAGGCACACTGTCTATACTATATGGTGATATAGTAAGATATGCACACAGTGATTAGCAATCAAACCACGAAGAAATACAGCAAAGGAAAATCACGGACTGCCTTGTGTGTAGCTTGGAAGACCCCACAACACTGAATATGCACCAGAGGGCAAATCTTTATTTAATGTCTTTTTGGTGTATTTCATTTTAATAAATTAAAAGGATAAAATTGATGCTTTGACCATTAAAAGTTTGCTGCTAGCTGAAGCAACACCATAGCTGCTAAATTGAAACTGATGGCACCACAGTGCTAACTCGTTTATATCTTCAGTGTAATTAACTATGTTGAAATGTCATTCAGCTTGAGATAGCAAAAACATGAATGTGAAAAAAATCTGAAAATTAACTTTTTGTAGTCATGTTGTGATTATTACATAGTTCCAAACTGATGATTAAGTCATCTATAACAGGTATATGTATCTTTAATATTTTATAATGTTTAATATATTAATGAAACTATTTTAAATACTTGATAAATATTTACTTATCAAGTTATCTCAGAATTATAAATGTGTATTTTCTATTTTTGAAAATATTAACAATGAATCCTAAAAACTCAAGTTCCAGGTTTATATTCCATGTATTTGTATATTCAGTCACATGCCACTCAACATTTCAATTATGCACCACATATATGCCAGTAGATTCAGAAGATTGTATCAGTTAGTGACATCATACCGATTTCAGCTTGTGTAAGTAAATTCTGTGGAGCTCCTACAATGATAAAATTGCCTAAGGATTCATTTCTTGGGCCATATTTCCAATATTAAATGGCACATGAGTATATGTATGTTACAATATACATTTACCTATCATGTGTATAGTAGTTCAGATATGATTTATCAGAAAATGTACATATATGCTAATCTATAGGCTTATGTTATGGTAAAATATTTTTGAAAATTTAATTGTAATTATAATTGAATAAGTCTTTGAAAACATAAATAATCACTTTAGTGTTTAAACTCAAAGAAGTCTTAACCAGTTCAAAGGAGAGAATATAATATACCCATTATTCTATCCTATCACAAACATCCTATCACAATTAAGCTTATCAATATAAACTAATCAGCAACATAAAAGCTACAAAACTTCATTTTGGTTAATTTTTAATATTTAACATTTAATATTTAACAGTGAGTATCTTCAAATGATAATGTTCACTTAGACTGGATATTTTTAAAGATGTATTTATTTATTTATTCGAGAGGTAGAGTTACAGACCAGAAGAGGTCTTCCATCCACTGGTTCACTCCCCAAATTGTCACAATGGCCAGAGCTGGGCTGATCTGAAGCCAGGAGCCTCTTCCGGGTCTCCCACGCCGGTGCAGGGGCCCAGGTACTTGGGCCATCTTCTGCTGCTTCCCAGGCCATAGCAGAAAGCTGGATTGGAAGTAGAGCAGCCAGAACACAAACGATGGCCCATATGGGATGCTGGCGCTACAGGCGGAGGCTTAGCCCACTAGGCCACACTGCTGTCCCCTAGACTGGATTTTTAATGATACAATTTCATCTTTTTTCAACATGATTTATATCTTAAAGCTCATTTTAACATTTTGTTGTTAAATGACTTTATTAATTTGCATTGTAGTTTTCAGAAACTCTGAGAAAATATTATCGTTTTCTATTGATACCTACCCCTTTCTGGAAACTATGAAACCAACTCTGAAGGATTATTACTGAAATACATGTCACCTCTAACAGTGATAAAGAAAGAAAGTACAATTCAAGTTAACTGATAAACTGTCATCTTCCATATGCTATTAAGCATAGATGCCTAAAGTAATACTGAAATTACCTGTATATATAATACACTTCATTATAATACCCTGTTATGCATACAGCCATTGTCCATATTGTCCATTGGTGTAGGCTACTGATTTTCTCAGGTGTTTATCTTTCAAAATTGTTTTTTGTTAGTTTTTTTTGTTTGTTTTTTGTTTTTTGTTTTTTTTTTTTGACAGGCAGAGTTAGACAGAGAGAGAGCGAGAGAGAGAGAGAGAGACAGAGACAGAGAGAAAGGTCTTCCTTCTGTTGGTTCATCCCCCAAATGGCCGCTACGGCTGGTGCATTGAGCTGATCCGAAGCCAGGAGCCAGGTGCTTCCTCCTGGTCTCCCATGTGGGTGTAGGGCCCAAGTACTTGGGCCATCCTCCACTGTACTCCCGGGCCACAGCAGAGAGCTGGCCTGGAAGAGGGGCAACCGGGACAGAATCCGGCTCCCCAACCTAGACTAGAACCCCGGGGTGCTGGCGCCGCATAAAACAAAAAGAACTCTCTTGAAAACCTACCATTTTTGGGGCTGGCACCGTGGCTCACTTGGTTAATCCTCTGCCTGCGGCGCCAGCATCCCATATAGGCGCCGGGTTCTAGTCCCAGTTGCTCCTCTTCCTATCCAGCTCTCTGCTGTGGCCTGGGAAGGCAGTGGAGGATGGCCCAGGTGCTTGGGCCCCTGTACCTGCACGGGAGACCAGGAGGAAGCACTCAAAATATCAGAAGAAAAGTGGCATGAAAAAGATTTAGTTGTTTGGTATCCATCATACCATGATTTAAATAATGGAAAATAATTTGATGGTTGACTGAAATTATCATGTTGCAAAATCTTAAATCTTAACTCATTTAAATCTCCTATTTGAAGGGAGGAAAAATCAAGTGTAGTTGAAAACAGCTCTCAAAGAAATGGCTGTTTTCAAGACCAAAAATGATTGTAGAATCAGAAGAAGGGCTTGAATATCATCTAACATTCAAATCCAATTTTATGGATGAGGCAAATGAACCCCAAAATTATAAAACCCACAGCTTTTTTTTTTTTTTTTTTTTTAATTTTTGACAGGCAGAGTGGACAGTGAGAGAGAGAGACAGAGAGAGAAAGGTCTTCCTTTTGCCGTTGGTTCACCCTCCAATGGCCGCCGCTGCAGCCGGCGCACCACGCTGATCCGATGGCAGGAGCCAGGATCCAGGTGCTTTTCCTGGTCTCCCATGGGGTGCAGGGCCCAAGCACCTGGGCCATCCTCCACTGCACTCCCTGGCCATAGCAGAGAGCTGGCCTGGAAGAGGGGCAACCGGGACAGAATCCGGCGCCCCAACCGGGTCTAGAACCCGGTGTGCCGGCGCCGCAAGGTGGAGGATTAGCCTATTGAGCCACGGCGCCGGCTAAACCCATAGCTTTTTATATCATTACCAGACCATGGAATAAATTTAAGTCACTGCAATTCTAGTTGCAGCATCTAGACAGGTGTCTGGGATGGACCAAACTGAATTTCTAAACCTTCACTCCGGACAACTGAAATAACTTGTCAATGAGCTTTTATGTAGGAAAGACAAAGATTAACCAATCCAGTGCTCTCTAACAATAAGGGAGGTTCACAAAACCAATATTGATTTCCCACTAAATTTGAAGTATATTTTGCTTCTACCAATTCAAAACAGTAATTTGTCCATTCCAGATTTGTAATCAAGGCAAACACAGAGAGTTCAGTGAAATACAAATTTTAAGAGAAGAAATGAGAATCTTGTTTTTTTTTTTTTTTTTTTTTAAAAAAAGACTTTATTTATTTGAGAAGTAGAGTTACAGACAGAGAGAAAGATCTTCCATCCACTGGTACATTCCCCAAATGGCTGCAATGGCTAGAGCTGGGCCAATCTCAAACTATGAGCCAGGAGCTTTATCTAGGTCTCCCAAGTGGATACTGGGGCCCAAGCACTTGTGCCATCTTCCACTGCTTTCTCAGGCACATTAACACGGAGTTGGTTCAGAAGAGGGGCAGCTGGGACATAAACTGGTGCCAGTATGGGATGCTGGTGCCACAAGAGGCTTAGCCTACTACGGCACAGCGCCTCCCTCAGAAACTGGAATCTTATTGAAGACCGAATTTAATGCTCTTTGTTTTAATTATTGAGAATGATTAATAATGACAATATTTTTATAAGGTTCTCAAACTGCTGATGAACACATTCAATTTTCCATAAAACGCATCATCTTCAAGTCATATTTGATTTAGCTTAGGTGGTTATATACCAAGCAGTCTTCATATATTATGTAACCATTCCCTATCTCATGGTAATAATATTTTTCTTGCCTTCTGTATTTCCTATGATCCTCCATCTCATTTCATTCATATCAATCCCTCTGGCTTTATCCTTACTATAGTAAATGTTCGAGATTCTAGATGGGATCAATAGTTAGAGTCCAACACCAAGAATCTGAGTATATGCCTCTGAAAGTTCAATTAATGATTATTTGACTTGTTCTTGATCTTCACTAATGACACATATGCGAAATGAAAAGCAAACAACAGGCGCTGGTATTGTTGCATAGTGGATAAAGCCGTTGTCTGAAGTGCTGGCATCCCATATGGGCGCCGGTTCGAGTCCCAGCTACTCCACTTTCCATCCAGCTCTCAGCTATGGCCTGGGAAAGCAGTAGAAGATGGCCCAAGTGCTCCAGCATGGGAGAACCAGAAGAAGCTCCTGGCTCCTGATCAGCGTAGCTCTGGCCATTGTCACCAATTGGGGAGTGAACCAGCAGATGGAAGATCTCTCTCTCTCTCTTTCTCTCTCTCTCTCTCTCTTTCTCTGTGTAACTCTTTCAAATAAATAAATAAATCTTTTTTTTAAAAAAAAAAGCAAACAACATTTTAAAAATGAGATCCAGTGAACAATTTTTTTATTGATCAGCAGAAAGAAATATTAGCTAGGAAGATGTGTAAGAGGAGGAAGAGAAAAGGGTTAACATTAATATTCCAGTTAATAATGATAATCGATCAGAGTCACCACAGCCTCGACAAGTCTACTTATTGCCACTGTTCCCTGCTTCTTATTCTCTGAAGCTTTCTGTTTGCCCAGGCTATGATGACATATGGAAAATTGTCTAAATTAAGTCACACTTTGGACATGGCCACCCTGTACTGTCATGTACCACAGCTATGACATGTGGCAATCTGTCGGTGCCCACACCAGGAGAACAACCTTCTCCACCTTTGCAGTTACTGACATACAAACACCAATGAGTATTGCTTCAACGCAACACCATCTTAAAATAGGGGTCTGAAGAAAGTCTCAAAACTATACAACTGAACCCCAGAACACAAATACTATACATCTCTTACCGTCAGCCTATCAGGTCCGAGACCATCTCTGTGTTGACCTTCAAGTGGCCAGGAGAAGGCTATAACCTAGCACAAAATAGATGGCAATTTTCACCCTTCATTATAATCTGCTATCACATTGACAGATAGAGATAATGTAGACACGCTCTGCAGTGTATCATTGTCCATGACCCTGAGAAGAGTGGTATCTGTATTGTATCCACTGTATTAGCATCACTCAAGTCTATAATATCACATACAAATGGCTTGTTTTAAGTCTTATTTTCTCTGTTTTTTTAAGTAATTGTTAAGATGAAGCTTATGTACTCAAATGATCATGCCTGAAAATTGGTGTTGCATCTGTTTATCAAGTACAAATTGACAACTGTATTTACAAAATTTGAGAGTATAATTAAACATGTATTCATTTTTTGAACCAGAAATAAGCCAGCTGTGTAAATTAGCACATGCCCACAGGTCACAAGCATTAAAGAAACTACTGAAGCATTATAAACAAAAAGCTGATAACAGAACTCTAAATTTGACCCAGGGCAACAAATTTGAAGGAGCTCTGGCCCTGAAGTCAGGTGTCTTGCCCAGGGTTTTGCCTTCTGCCATTTACTTTCTTTGAGACTTCAGGCAAGTTACTCAGCTGCACTGACCTGCACTTTCAATATCTTGAAGAGCAAAGTGACTATGATTTTCTGTAAGAATTAATGGAATTTTGTTGAAAGTATTAATTCATAAATCTCATCCACATATTTGAAAAGTTGTTACAGGCAGTAGTTGTCAGATTTGTCAGATATGCAATCCTGGTGATTGGTTCATACAGGGCCCGGTGCTGTGGTGTAGTGGGTACAAGCTGCCTGCAATGCTGGCATCCAATATGGGCACCAGTTCAAGTCCTGGCTGCTCCACTTTGAATCCAGCTCCCTGCTAAGGCTTAGGAAAGCAGAAGAAGATGGCCCAAGTGCTTTGGCTCCTGCACCCACATGGGAGACAGAAGAAGCTCCATTGAAACAAACAATATAAGTGACAATCATAACAACAAACTTTGGTAAAGGCCAATTCCATCCCCAATCTGGAGAACCCTAATGTTAGAATTTTCGTCCCTTTTGTCCCCTCCCTCTGCTAACACAATCTGAATAAAATCTGCAATAAATTCTCAGCACAAACTCCTGTCGTTAGAAGTCTCTCATCTCTTCACTTCTAATGGAATCTGCTTCTCAGTGTCATGATTGCCTCTCCCCATCCCATCCCTTGATAACTCACTATTGTCTCAGCTCATCAGTCCCTCTTCTGGCCTCATTTGCTTGCCTAACCAGCCTTGACACTAAGGTCAGCCATTTTATTAGATTTTTACACTCTCTTGCCCCAGAGCTGCTGTTCCAATCCCCAAGAATGGGTAAATACCATCATCTGGCTTCTGAGCTCCCAGTCCCAGGCTGCCAAACGTTGCTGAAGAAAGTCACAAAGCCAGGCTGGCTGGTTCCACTACAGTTCCGAGCCATCTAGAGTCAGCTGGGCTCTGACTGCCGCTTGACAGTACTTGTTCTCATCAGTGATTTACAAGCTTCTGTATCCTCCACAGTGTCAATCCCAAGATTTCTCCCCTGCTCAGTTTCTTACATGATATGATCTCTTGTTTTCCAGAGGGAAGTCAAGACCAGGACTTGACTTCTCCCTTTTTCCTTCCCCATCTAAAAGCTCCACTTTTCCAGCTGGGTCTCAGAAGAAAAGCTCTCCTCTCTCATGCTGCCTTTCTCTCATGCCCTTAGCCAATGCCCTCCTTTTCTCTTTCCCAAAGACTTCAGAACCTAACTTTATTTACAAATTCTCATGAAGAGTTTGGACCAGACTCCTTTTTACATTTGGTTTATTTTTTTCAAAATTCTTGAAAGAAAAGGCACTTCGTACCTTTTGGTTTACTTTCTTAACAGCTACTCGCTTCTTGTGATCTACTTTCTGCTCTGTAAGGTAAATCTGATGATAATTTTGAACCATCTTTCCTTTTGTTCCTTGTAAAAGGAGTGACATTATTGGAACTACACTGCCTTCCAATGCTCCACTCTGTTTCTTCCAGGATCATCCTCCTCCAGGTCACATTTCATTGCAGTGGTGCTCACATCTTCCCAAACAATGCAGGACTCCAGCTTTAGAGCCAGCCTTGTCCCCCAACTCTCCTCTGGACATCCTGCCCAATAGTTGACATGTCCTCTGACTTCCATTTTTGCAGTATTTCTCATATTTATATTCTCTCCAGAATTACTTTTTCCAGTACTATTGAGACAGGTTAATCCAATTTTCTCTCTCTTTTTTTTTTTTTTTTTTTTGACAGGCAGAGTGGACAGTGAGAGAGAGAGAAAGGTCTTCCTTTGCCATTGGTTCACCCTCCAATGGCTGCCGCGGCCGGTGCACCACACTGATCCGATGGCAGGAGCCAGGTACTTATCCTGGTCTCCCATGGGGTGCAGGGCCCAAGCACTTGGGCCATCCTCCACTGCACTCCCGGGCCACAGCAGAGAGCTGGCCTGGAAGAGGGGCAACCGGAACAGAATCCGGCGCCCCGACCAGGACTAGAACCTGGTGTGCCAGAGCCG
Source organism: Oryctolagus cuniculus (assembly GCF_964237555.1). Lineage (NCBI taxonomy): Eukaryota > Metazoa > Chordata > Mammalia > Lagomorpha > Leporidae > Oryctolagus > Oryctolagus cuniculus. The sequence continues at coordinate 88,532,969 of NC_091438.1, forward strand.
CAAGGCGGAGGATGAGCCTAGTGAGCCGCGGCACCGGCCCCAATTTTCTCTTAATTTCTCCTCTCTCAAGTGTTTCCCTGACAATATAATTGTATCCTGGGATTTCAAGGTCTTTAATCTGTCCCAATTTACTTTTTCATTCTTAGTTGACTTTTGCTCCTCCAAGCCAAATATTGCTGAATCCTATGACATCTTGTTAATATGACTACAAAATGTTGGATACACAGATGCTTTCAGATTGTGAAAATTCATCAAACTGTACATGTGTTTTATATGCACTTCTCTGTAAGTATAGTAAAAATATATCCTGTTTTCTGCATGTACAATTGACCGAACAAAATATATGAATAATATACTTTCTGTATACCTAATGTAAAATTCAATAACAAATTAAAAAAAAAAAAACAGCAGCAACAACAGATTTGAATGAGTTAAGAAGCAGGGGTGAGGAACTCTTTTTATTCCAAGGGCTATTTGGATATTTATAACTTCACTCGTGGGCCATACAAAATTATCAACTTAAAAATTATGATGACTGTAGTGTAGCAGATTAACCCTCCACCTGTGATGCAAATTTCCCAAATGGGTGCTGGGTCAAGTCCTGGCTGCCCCACTTCTGATCCAGCTCCTTGCTAATACTCCTAGGAAAACAGTGTAAGATGGCCCAAGTCTTTGGACCCCTGTACACACATGGGAGACCTTGAAGAAGCTTCTGGCTCCTGGCTTTGGTCTGGTCCAGTCCAGCATGCTGTGGCCATTTGGGGAGTGAATTAGCGGATGGAAGATCTCTCTGTCCTCTTCTCTCTATAGCATTGTCTTTAAAAAAATTTAAAAACATCTTTTAAAAAATTAACCTGCTATAGAGTTATTAAATTTTGAGTTCCACCTGCTGTTGCCATGGCAGGGCCAGACCAAGTTGGGCAAGGATGTTTCTCTCACCTATAAGCAATAGGCTTAGTAGAGGAAAAGTTAATTTAAAAGAAAAAATTCAGACAATTTTGTTAGATTTATGAGTATCTCCTTTTAATGTTCTGCCTCTCAGGGTCTTTCAAAACAATCTAGTGCCCAAACAAGCATTAGAATCTGCAGGACACCAAGATTATCCTTTTCAAGGGAAAATTTTGCATTTGAACATGACTTAGGACTGCCCTTTAGATAAAACAGGAGGGACGTTTGTAATTACAAGTAAATCTGAACTTCTAATATCACTATGCTCAAAAACATTCAGTGACACAAGAAAGAAAACAATCAGAAGACAAAAGTCAACTCGTTAATACAGTCATGGTCTTCATTTAGAAATGGGATTATAGCACCCTTCCTGAGTTTTAGAAAAAGCCTTGAAGTCGGCATGGTGGTGCAACGGATAAAGCCACTGCCTGCAATGTCAGCATCCCCTACAGGAGCCAGTTTGAGTTCTGGCTTTTCCACTTCTGATCCAGTTCGCTAATAATGGCTTGGAAAAGCAGCAGAAAATGACCCAAGTGGGCCCCTGCCACCCACATGGGAGACCGAGATGAAGCCCCTGACTCTGGGCTAAGCCTGGCGCAGTGTTGGCCATTACATCTACTTGGGGACAGAACCAATATATAGAACATCTCTCTCTTTCTCTCTCTCCCTCTTCCTCTTTCTATTTGTATCTCTGACTTTCAAATAAATAAATCTTAAAAAAAAAAAAAAAAAAAAAAAACAGCCTCACAGTTAACTAAGTGGTATACTTCAGCATTTAAGTGCAGGTTTGAGGGTCAAGTCCAAAAGAACTGGCTATTGATTCCAGCTTAGCTATTTACTGGCTCTGTGACCTAGGAAAATATCCTGAGCTCGGTGAGCTTAAATTTTCTCATTTTAAAAATAAATATAGCAAATATGTGGTGAGGATAAGAAAGGATATGTATAATTTCAACAACACAGCATTGGAAAAAATGCACACACTCCATTAACAGATGTTATTCAGTTCATGAAAACTGTATTGTAAAAACTGTATTATGAAAAACTATGCATGAATTGCACAGATTCTTTTGCACCAAAAATAAATATATCTTTTAATTCCATTTTCCACAAATTTTTGAACTACTCTCATATGTTGCCATCACTAAGATCCTCTTTTCCATAATAGTAATTTTTACCTATAGATCCCAAGGAAATATTAGAAGTTGAAATAACCAATTGGATTTGTTCAATCTTAATGTCATAGTATCAGTAGGCATGTTGGGAGATAAAATGTGGACATTAGCTCGTCTCAAAAAATGAATTATTCCCTATTTTAGTATCCTCAAATCAAATATGGGAACTTCATCTTTGCTTCAATTTCAGAGATGTTTTTCTAGCATTTTTTTTTTCAAGTTCTCTTTTCTTTTCACTACATTTCATGACATTCAGCCTCTCTTTCTATTGTTAGGTTAGACAACAACCAGTATTATATCAGATGGAAACTCTTCTAAGATAATACAGGCTTAGGATATCAGTGCCAGCCCATTTAGCTTATAAGACAATGCAACAGGAAAGAGAATGCACAGTGTCCATTGTAGCAGATCTTATGTGTGTCCTTCAAGTCCTTCAGGACTGAGGCACTCATTCTCCTGGTGGCCAGGAATGGTCAATGCTGACCATTATGGTTGAGTCCCTCACAAAAGTTTGTAGACCCCTTTCCAAAGGCAGCCTGCATTCAGTTGCTGATAATTTCAGGGTTGTAGGCCTAATTCTCTTTGCTTCATTCAAAAAAATGCTCAAGGGTCAATGCAGCTCCAAAGATCCCCTAGGAATTGGCTGAGGCCTCACTTGTAATTTTTCCCTCTGCCCAGTCTTATATCCTTCACCTTAATAGGTATTGTTCCCTATAAATAAAGCATCTGCATGCAACTCTCTATCTCAGAGCCTGTTTCCTGGGAAACCTGTCATACTATATCCACTGTGATGAAATACTGGAAAATAATTGGAAAGATATTTTTGTCAACTAGCCTTAAAATCAGAAATTCCTTGCCTAGGTTCAAAGTCTAAAACCAGTTCCCAAATGTTTGGAAGTCATTCTCACCCAAATAACTGGTCTTATATGACCATTAACTCAGTGAATATCTATAAATCCAAGGAGAATGAATACTGAATCCAAGGTATCTGTGAATCAAGGATCCAATCAGTATTTTATACATCTCCTAATACAACCTATAAGACCTGGGAGTGTTTAAGGAACTGGACCCTCTCAACCTGTAAAGTATTGACTTTAAGTTGGCCTGCAGAATGTGGGTCATGTTGAGAGTGCTATGCATATTAGTCTGCTTTCTGTAACAAAGGAGCATAATTCCACAGACCAGGCACATTTTTTTTTTTTTTTTTTTTTTTTTTTTTTTTTTTTTTTTTTGCTTATGGTTTTGAGGGTCTAAGGTAAAAGGCCATGTGTAGTCATGGAGTCACAACCTTTTTGCTGGGGGAGTCCCAAGGTGGTGCAAGACATCACATGATGTGAAACAGGAATTACTTGTGTATGTCTCCTCTGATCTCTCACTATCTCTTCTTACAAGTCACCAGAATTCAATCATAGGGGCTTCTCCTTGGTGGCGTTTTTCTAATCCTAGCCATCTTCTCAGAGGTCAAAAATCTAAACTTCATAGTCAGGTTAAGTCTCCACCATCTTATATCTCCAATAAGGATTAAATTTCAGCATGAATTTTGGAAGAAACAAACCATATCTAAACGCCTGGCCCATGCAACTCAGGTAGCTCTTATGTATTGCATGTAATCATCCCATCAAAACAGTCTGGAAGTCTTAGTTCGTTCCAGTATTAATTCAAAAGTACAAAGACTCATCTAAGAATCAAAGTAAACTCCATATACTTGTAAGCCTGTAAAATTAAAGCACATTATCTACATCTAATATACAACAATCGGGAAGACAAAGGATACACATTCCTAGCTCAAATTAAAAAAGGGGGGGGGAATAAATAAGTAGAAAAGAGTAACAGGTTCAAAGCAAATTCAGGGGGCCAGCACTGTGGCATAGGGGGTGAAGCCATTGCCTGTGGTGTTGGTATCCCATATGGGCACCGGTTTGAGTCCTGCCTGCTCCACTTCCAATACAGCTCTCTGCTATGCCCTGGGAAAGCAGTAGCAGTCCTTGGGCCCCTACACCCACATGGGAGACCTGGAAGAAGCTTCTGGCTCCTGGCTTTGGATCAATCCAGCTCTGGCTTTTGCAGCCATCTGGGGAGTGAAAGGGCGGATGGAAGACCTCTCTCTCATTCTGCCTCTGCTTCTCTGTTGCTCTGCCTTTCAAATAAATAAATAAATCTTTGGGAAAAAAAAAAGTGTATCAAAGCAAATTCAGAACATAGTAGGGCTGACAGTAAATTTTAAAATGTCAATTCTAATATTCTATGAACACTGCAGCACTGGTGTGGGACTCAAGGCTTTTGGCAGTTCCATCCCTATGGCTTTTCTGGTCATAGGCCATAGGGTTACTCACTTGGGCTGGTTGTGATATCTGCCCACAGCTTTTCCCAGCAGGCATCTTGCATCACTGGTTGCTCCACCTTTCTGGAGACCTCACTATGACTCTACTCCCAAAGCTCCATGAGGCATCCACTATCAGGCACTTTTTGCAAGAGCCCAATCTTGTGACAAATTTCTGTCTTATTTTCCAGGACTCCCTTGACATCTCTGTGGAAGCTGCCATGTCCTTATAGTGTGTACACTCTACATGTCTGCAGAACAAGCACTCTGTGAATGTCACATGGATTCTCTGTTGTCTGCTTGAGCAATGCCTAGGCCCCTTCCAACCATAACCATGCTCATGGAAAGTTTTACCAGCTAAAATCAGAGAGATGAATCCTCAAGTGGCCCTGGGCAGCATGCCCATGGTGGGTGCCCATGGCTGGACCTCTGCAGTAATCCTGCCTGGAATGTCTCTGGATTTATCATGGGAGGAGCATCTTAAAGATTTCTGAGATCCCCTAAAGGCTTTTTCTTGAGTGTTCTGATGATTAGTGGCCTCTCCCTCCATCTCTGAAATGATTTTTCACAGGCTGTGAGTTGTCTTTCTGCTCTGTTTCCTTTTGCTCCTAAATCACACTGAAAGTAGCCAAAAATACCCAAACAACATTTTTTTTAGAAATTTCCTCCACCAGAAACCCTAGTCCATTACAGTTTTCCACAAAGTCTTAGAGCAGGGAAACAAAACAATGCAGCAGGGTTTTCTGCAATGGTGTAACAAGGCTTGCCTTTCTTCTAATTTCCAATCAGATTCTCATTTCCATCCAAGACTAATTGCCTGTTCTCTTCATCTTTCAACCCTCGCTATAACCACCCCAAATTCTGTGCTTGCAGAACTCTAGGATTTTGCTAGCCTGCTCCTCCAAACTCCTCTAACCTCTACCCACAGCTCAGTTCCAAAGTCATTTTCAGGAATGACTCCACACTTCAGCACCAGTTTTCTATTTTAGCCTATTTTCTGTTACTGTAATGAAGTTCTCAAGACTGAGTACCTTTTAATGAAAAGAGGGGTTTAGCTCATGGTTTGGGAGGTTCAAGGGCATGGTGTCAGCTTCTGCTCAACTCTGGTGAGGGTGTCATGGTGAACAGCATTGCAGTGTGGGAACATGTGTGCATGGAAGAGATCACCTTGCAAGACTGGAAGCCAAAGCAGTTTGGGAAGGGCCAAGCAGGTATTTTACAACAATCCTCTTGCTAGAACTAACTCAGGATTCCATGGGAACTACTTCAATCCATAGCAAGGACATGCTCCCAATGCTCCACGAACCTCCCACTAGGATTCATCTCTGACACTGGGGAATAAACTTCCAACAAGCAAAGCTTGGAGGGTGTGGGAATTGGGCACACTCAAAGCATGTCTACACCATGGCACTTGGTGTTTTTCCAAGATCCATGACATAGTGTGGTGCTCACAAGAAGTGACGTGCCTTGGAATCACATAGTACCCAATTGAGTACCATGGGTAAGAAAAGTACTCTGTAAATGACAGCATTAATTCACCCACCTGGCTATTCTCCATCTATGCACTCCTGGTAAGATGGCTACCTTCCTATTTGTCAGGAACATGCTCATCAAGGAGACAGGGTACGGACCCTTTTTACCTACATTTAAAGATACAGTATCTGTGAAAGAATGAACCAATCAGTTAACACAACTCCTCTTATCAACAATATGTACACAGGGAGGAAATAGACCAAAATAATCCTTGAAAATAATTATCCAATAATTCACTTTAGAGAAGCAAGAAACACAAATACCTAAGCAAGTAGTTTCAAATTTTTCTCAAGTATCCTTTACATTAAAAATATATTGAGGAGTCCAGGTAGCTTCTGTTATGGGAGTTACACACATGGATATTTACCATAGAAAAGATTAACACAGAATTTTTTAAATATTAATTTATTTGGTAAAATTACAATAAAAATCTGCAACATGATCACATAACTAATACATTTGTATTAAAATATTTTCCCAAAACACAAGAATTACTTGATGATTGACATATCTACATTTGCAGGTAATCTTTTGCAATATGTTGTTTTAAAGTAGGTAAAGAAAATCTAGCTTCACGCAGAGATGTAGTTGGAAAAAAAGAGATATGTTAGAGGACTTTTCAAGGATCTTGTTCTTTGATATTTTATCACAACTTGACATATGCGATTTTCTTTAGGTTAGTTACAATGGGGAATCTGAAACCATAAAGTGAACTCTTTCTACTGTACTGTATTAAAAACTATTTGAATAATTTGCACTGTTAATGTCTTTCACTCATATATGAATTTATAACATCATATGTCAGTGATTTGTAAAATATTGATTCATAGAATAATATACATTTTCAAAACATTCGTCTCATTTCCATACACAATTTCTAAAAAGGTCACATTTATGAAAGTCTCCACCCACCTCATCAGAAAAGGAAGTATTGGGAAGCTTTTCAATTTCTGATTTTTCCCAAATTTGATTTTTTCCTTGAAAGCTCAGACTTCTTCACTGCCAACAAATATTGTATTATTTCCCCAGAGTGACAAATTTACCGAGTTCATATTCAATAGAATGTCTGCCAAATAGCCAAGTGTGAACAACCGGACTTGTCTGCCAATCGTTCTCCTAAGTAACAATGATAGTCCTTGGAAAACGCAACTAGTTCAGCTCACAACTCAACCGCAAAGTGCTTTTCCCAACAATAGCTATCACGTATCAGAGTGCAGCAAAAATTGTTTTGCATGCTTACCATTTTGTCACTCTATATATTGAAAAATGGTACAGTGAAGGGTAAAGATTCAACAAAATTAATAATTTTACTACTGCATCTCTGAGCGAAATCAGCACTTTTTTTTTTTAACAGAATGTCTATCAGTGAAGAATATGATGACTCTTACTGTAGTTTGGTGCCACTGCTGCATTCCTGCTAGATCACCAGCAATTTTATGATTCACCCCTTTTATATCATTGGTACAAAAAATTATCACTAACAGAAAAGACAAAAAAAAAAAACTTAGTATTTATATAAAAGTTGTTCTGACCTTGAAGACTCCTGAAAATATATCAGCTATGTCCAGGCATCTTTGAACTATATTTTGAGACCTACTGCTATAGAGTAGGACTGCCTGAGGGCAAACACCAGAATTTGGAGTGACCTTGGGTACCATTCGAGTTTTATATTTCATCAGAGCAAATGGGAGAGTAGATTCCAATCCCAATTACCTCCCCCATCCCTGTTTCTGCCAAATCACAAATACACACTGGAATTGAAAAATGGATACCAGGGAAAATGAGACCCATAGATAAAAACAATCTTTCCCTTTGGCTGCCATCTTTGAAAAAAACGCTCGTTGAGTCTTTTCTTTGTTTATCCTTCCTGAAAGTGAATGTGGCTAAACACAATGGCTGAATCAGTCTCATTCAGCTTCCTGCCTCTAAGGTCAAGTAAATGGCTGTTGTGTTGCAGTCTTAGACACCTCGCACCCATTCCCTTCATAGAGTGCTTTTGTATAGAACAGTAATTTATCTTCCAAAAAATATTTTCTTATATGAAATAGAAATCTAAGCCTATAATTTTCCCTACTTACTCTCTTATTAGTTCTAGGTAGAACCCCTGGTCGGTATGCTCATTTTAATAGCCAGGCATGTATTTAAACAGATTATAAGTCACCCTTCAGTCTCCTTGCTCCTTCAGGCTAAACACTCTTAGTTATTAACCTTTCTTCTCAGTCTTTATTTTCCCACCCTTTTATCATTTCTGTTGTTCTTTGTTGGACTCTCTCCAGTTTTGTCACGTTCCTCTTAAACTGTTGAGAATAAAGCTAGACACCATCCTTTAATAAGGTCCTCACCAGTGCCAATAGAAAGGAAATATTACTTCCTGGGCTTGGCGTGTCATATTCCTGTTAATATATTACCATGTTGAGCCCTTAAATAACAACCTTGTTTTGCTGACTGGTACTCATTCTCAGGTTTGCAATCCTGCCAGACTTACTGTGGTAGTTGTGCTTAAGCCGACAGCTCCTGTCTTTAATCTTTGCATTTTGTTTCTGGCTTCTGAGTGTCACATCTTGCCCTTGCCCTATTTTACTTTCCCTTACTTTTTCCTGCCAATTTCCCTAATTTATCAAGCTCACACTGAGCTATTCCTGGCTTCCAAGATGTAAGCAATACCAACCACTTAATGTCATTCACACATGCTCTCAATTCTATCATTCCAGACATTCATTTAAAAGTACCCTGGATTTGGGCATACAGTTTTCAAGTTGTAGAAGAGAGAAGTGCAGTAGCTAAAATGAGCCTCTGACAGTAACCTTTTTCCTGCTTTTTCACTACTCAGAAGGTATAGAGGTGCCCGTATGCCACCAGAAATGGAAGTACGTGAATCCCAGTCTGTTACGTATCAGAAACCCTACCACTGAAAGGAGTTTAAGGTAATACTAATATGCTCTATAAAAGATGTACTTACTTACGGGAAATAGAACTCAAACCTTTCTCTCATAATAAACCTCAAGTATGAAGCCAGGTTAGAGGTCAGGGCCTGGATTATATTTTCCTTCGACGTCCCAGATGTCTTTCATGCATCTGCTCTACCATTCTCTAGAGTATTGTCTTCACCAGCATGGTTTAAGTTAGGTCACTTGGAGCTTGAGTTAAAAAAAAGGCAGGAAGGGAGGGAGGAAGGAAGGAAGGGAGGGAGTGAGGAAGAAAATAGCATAAAGGTGTCTACTCCAGTGTCTTAAGTCTGTGGTAGATATAGCATGTGTCACTTCCACTTAAGTTCCACCTACAGGAACCTGGTTACCTGCAAGGCAACCTGGCAATTCTATTAACATTATTAAAAAAAAAAAAAAAAAAGATAAAAGGATAGATTTTGATGGAGAACTGGAGCTTCCACCACTGAAAATCTATTTTAACTTAAATGGTATAGTCTGTTACAGCCACCATGGACTCTACCAATGATCACGAAAAATATCCCTTCTCACCAAAAGTGTTCGTTCATGAGACTGATTATAAGCTTCCCTTAAAAACCACTCTTTTGGAGCAGGTATTTGGTGTAGTGGTTAAGACACCACTTGGGGCACCCAAACCCAGTATCAGAGTTTTGGCTCTGCTGCTGATTCCAACTTCCTGCTAATGTAGAGCCCAAGAGGAAGCAGGTAATTTCTCAAGTAACTGAATATCTGTTACCCATATTTGGGAGATTCAGACAGAGTTCCCAAATCACTGCTCCAGCCTGGGCCAGCTCCAGCCATTGTGCACATTTGGGGAGCAAACCAGTGGATAGAAATGCTTTCTCTCTCTCTCTCCCTTTCTCTCTTTATCTCTCTTGCCTTCCCTGCCTTTCTAATAATGATTTTCAAAGATTAAAAACCAGGTTAGCATTGTGGCACAGCAGGCTAAGTAACCATCTGTGATGCTGGCATCCCCTTTTGGTGCCAGTTTGAGTCCTGGATGCACCCCTTCCAATCGAGCTCCCTGAAAATGTGCCTGGCCCTCACTACCTAAGTGGGATTTCTGGTTGGAGTTCCAGACTCCTGGCTTTGGTTTGGTCCAGCCCCAACCATTGTGGCCATTTGGGGAGTAAACCACAACATGGAAGATGTCTCTCACTCTCTCTCTCTCTCTCTCCCCCTCTTCCCCTCCCTTCCCCTCTCTCTCTAGCTCTGCATTTCATAGATATAAATAAAAAATTAAAATCACTCTCCAAGATGAGTAGGAAGTAAAATCTCATCAGCACATGTTGCCTGCCGCCATCTCCTGTATCATCTCTAGCATTGAAGGTAGTATTACCATTTTTTTTTCCATTCTCAAGCCAATTATTTCCTAAGTTAACTTTCCTTAAAAGCCCAGCCCATGTTCACTTAACATGATTTTATTTAAAATTGTAGGAATAGAGATACATAGAATGACTTTTTCTGTTTGATACCACCTCACTGTATTTCTTCACATTAATATCCCCTTCTTGAAGATTCCTACTGAACCAGTCCAAACTAAAGGGCTCATTAGCTACAGATTATGGCTGTATAATACACAATAAACCTTAGTTCTTGTCCAGGGGGAAGTAGCTTTTTTGTGTGTGTGATTTTTTTTGTTATTTCTTTCAAATTAATCCAATCCAAAAATTCAAGCCTGAAATTTCTAACAATTTCAGTATGTCAATATCCCTATTCTGAGTTACTTTAGTACTTATTTTATGATAAGCAAGCTTTTGCATAGGGAGATTGGCAGTTTGTTTGATTTTGAATAGTCATACATGATATTCTGCATATAGACAGGTGACATCTGATGTGATGATTTTCTGGAATAAGAGAGATGTTCACATATGAATGTAAATTGATGCAAAAATAATATTGATGATATTAATAGAATTCTACTGTATGTGTATAAAAACTGTTTAAAGTCTTAATATTCTGGCTCAATTCTTAAAGAATCTAAGTATCAGTTAATCCACACTACAAGTAAGTCAGTAATTGATCAGTAAATAGTTGCTTTCCTGGAGATATATATATATATTCAGCCAGTAAAGAGAAAATAGGATTCAAATCCAAACCCCATATTATTTTCACCATATAATATTTCCTGCTTCTATTTTCAAGTTTGAGTAATTCAAGCATTCTGTGTTTTCTTCCTTACAATCAGAGCATAATTAATAAGAGCAGTTTCCCCAGGCAATGAACATTTCTTAAGTGGAATTAACTATCAAGGGGTGGGAGTTTAGTCTAGTGGTTGAGTGCCAATATCCTACATCAAAGTGCCTGGATTTGATACCCTCCTGCCTTCAGTTTCCTGCCATTGCAGACCCAGGGAGGCAGCAGTGTTGGCTCTAGTAATTGACTTCTTGCCACCGATGTGGGAGTCTTGTATTGAGTCCCCAGTTCCCAGCTTCGGCCTGGACCAACATTAAATGCATGTGGTAAGTGAACTAGAGTGAATGAGTGCATTCTCTCTCTCTCTCCCTCTCCCTCTCTCTCCTCGCTGTCTCTCTCTCTATCTATCTCTATCTCTGAAATAAATAAGTTTTTTAAAGCATTTATCAGAGCAGGTGCTGTGAAGTAGTTGGTTAAGCTGCTGCCTGCAGCACCGGCATCCCATATAGATACCGGTTTAAGTCCCGGCTGCTCCACTTCTGATCCGGCTCCCTGATAATGCACCTAGGAAGAACAGCAGAAGATGGCCAAAATCTTGGGCTCCTGCATCCATGTGGGAGACCCAGAAGAAGCTCCTGACTCCTGGCATTGGCCTGGCCTAGTCCTTGCCATTGTGGCCATTTGAGGAGTGAACCAGCAGATGGAAGACCTCTCTCTCCTTCTCTCTGTCTCTCCCTCTCCCCCTCTCTCTGAAATTCTGCCTTTCAAATAAATAAATCTTTAAAAAAAAATGGATCCACAAATTGACCTACCAATTATAGATAAGGAAGTGCTCCAGAAAATTAGTTTATGTGTTTACCATTCAGGTCTTAAACACAAGTATGTTTATGCTGAAAGAGTTACTCAGTTTCCAGAACAATAAAACTACTTAAAAGTGAGTCAGTCCCTCAGATTGAATCTATTGTGATATTTGTCTACCATAGGAGAGGAAGCCTAGACTTCCTAGTTTTGTGCCTGAAGGGAACAACTTTATTTTTTGTTGTTCATTCTCATTATGAATAAAATTAGAATAAATTCACTAACAGCTCTTGAGATTATTAAATACAAAGGCTTAAAAACTCATGACAATACATTAGTATTCTCCAAAAGTAAAAATCACTTCTGAGCAGTTACCCCACCCTCGTTCTGCTTGCAATGCTAAGAAATCTTCTGTGGAATCAATGCGAGGAATGATAAGGTTGTGGTAAGATGCCAGTAAATTGATGGGTGGTTTTGATTACATGAGGGCATTATTAATAAAGTTGCCAGAAACAGAAAGATCACATATTAACACGAGAAGCACCAGCCACAGGAGGGGCCATGCTGCTGACCAGCTGGAGGAGCGTTGTGGACCATTCGCTGCAAACCACTGCTCTAGAGTTATGCAATGTGAATTTTTAAAAATCTAGTAATATTTCTGGCCTATTGCTTGAACCATTTCCTAAAAAAGTGATTGCCCATGATTGTTTTTTGCGTGGTAATTCAGCTGTTACATTTTATTTTTCTAAGCTGCTGCTTGACCTTCCTTCTTAAAAGTGTTAAGTCACAAAGAACCAGGTTATAGCAACCTTCTCGTTACCATTGGTTTGTGTATATTCAGATTCTGTCTCTTTCTTCTTCCCCCTGGAATAGCTCACCTAATTACAGACAGTCACTGATTCCATGACATAGCAAGAGAAGGCTTCTGGAGCTAGTCAACTGATGCTTTTATTTCACTCAGAGAAAACTTATCAAAGCAGACAAGGAGCCCTAAATGCAGCAGATATTTGATGCTAGTGGTATGCTTATATTGTTGCCATGGCAACCTTGTCATTAAGCCTATTTCAGCTTTTCCTATTAACCTCTATTTTCAGAGGTTTATAACTTCTTGGTAAAAATTACCTCCAGGCTGAAACTTGGCATACACGATCCTAGACGTGCCAGGTGTCCGTGAACAAATACATATACAGTCTCCACTTTCTCAAAGAAACTGGTGAATTTCCAAGTGAATTATCTCATTTTTCATAGGGTATAAATTCATTAAATTTAGTATTAATTTAATTATTTTTAGAAGATTCGTATGACAACATAACTAAGCACTGGAAAGATCTGGTGTTGGTTGGTGATTTCTTTACTTTTGCCTCCCTCGTTGGCATGGTCACCACCAATTTATCTCAGAAACCACTGAGACTTCACTGGCTCAAGATCAGTTTTACACTTACCTAAATATAGGCGGGTAGAGGCTGTGGTTATGTGTATCTGGGGTTTATATTTTATTCGTACCAGAGCATAGGAAAGAAAAATGTAATTTTGCTAGTGTGGTAGTGCAGGGGTAGAGGGTGATGGAAAAGGCAGCAGTTGAGATCTGACCTCACCCTCTCCTCCTCTTGTGCATTATAGAGCCCCGCTGTTTCCCAAGGACTAGAAACCAAATCTTCCCTCCAACCACACATGTAAATATGTGTTTATTTATTTAAGACGTAGAGAAACAGAGAGACAGAGACAGACACACAGAGGGAATTCCCATCCACTAGTTTGCTCCTCCACAAACGCCCACAAGACCTGGCACTGGGCTGGACTAAAGCTGGTAGAACTTAATCCAAATCTCTCAGATGAGTGGCAGGAGCCCAACTACTTGAACCATCACCTGCTACCTCCAGAAGTGCCTCAGCAGGAAGCTGGAGTAGGGAAACAGAGCTGGGAATCAAACCAAGGAAATTCAATATGGGACATGAACATCTTAATCGCAAAGGTAAACGCCCACTCTCTGCGGGACCATTTTAGAATTGGGAACACCATAGTCAAGGCTTAGTTTAGGTTAGTTTTATTTTGTGGTAAGTGGTGTCTCAAAAAATATTCCAACTTTCTTATTTTTTCTAGCTTTTCATTTTGAAAAGTTTCAAACCCGCACAATTGCAGTAAGAGAATGCATGTCCATTTACCTTCTTCATTAATCACATGTGAACGCTTGACTGAACAATTTGAGAGTTGTTAACCTCATCAAACTTCAGGCCTAAATTCATTATGTATCTCCTAAGAAAGATAGCCTCCTAAGTAACCGCAAATTAATGATCATACCCAGAACAGTTAAATTTAATACTGTTACCTAAGACAATTCTTACGAAAACATTCTTAAATATACTCTTATGTCATTTTAGCTTTGCTTTCCATCTTGGGGTCAGTCAAAGATTGATTGTTTCATTGCTGCATTTTCCTTGGGTATCAGACAGGTATTTCTCCAGTCCATTTTCTCTCTCAGGACAATGACGTCTTAAGTCCAGACCAGTTGTATTCTAACATAGAATACCGTAAGTTGTTTCCACAGGATGAGGTTTGGGTTGACCACTTTGGAAAGGAATACTGCATATCATATCCTCTTCAGAATTGCATCAAAAGGAATATAATAGGGTCTAGCTTTGTGGCATATCAAGTAAAGCTACCGCCTGTGGCACCGGCATCCCATATAGTCATCTGTTCAGGTCCAGCTGCTCCACTTTTGATCCAGTTCCCTGTTAATGTACCTGGGAAAGCAGTAAAGGATGGCCCAAGTCCTTGGGCCCCTGCACCCACGTGGGAGACCCAGAGGAAGCCCCTGGCTCCTGGCTTCAGATAGTTGCAACTTTGGAGGTTGCAGCCATAGGTTGCAGTGGATAGAGGATATCTCCTCCCCCATCCCTCTCTCTCTCTCTCTTTCTCTTTCTCTCTGCCTCTCTCTCTGCAACTCTGCCTTTCAAATAAATAAACCCTTTTAAAAAGGAATATGTTAAAACTCATTACCTCTTTTAGAAGATTTGCTTAGAACTCCTGGTGTCTCTTGATTTCCCCCCTGTGAGTTTTAACTATGAGAAGGTAGCAATGTATAGGGAACAAAGGAGTAAAAAATTGAAATAAAGACCTCCCCCACAGAGAGAAGAGTTTGAGTGGAGCAGAGGCAGGCATTATACAGGATGGTGAATTTAGGGAATTAAGAATGGATCCTCTGGGACATGCTCAATCAGACTTGCCCCAAATGGTGGAGTTAGAAATGTGCTAGGGGATTCCAATACAATCCTATCAAGGTGGCATGTACCAATGCCATTTCACTAGTCCAAGTGATCAATTTCAGTTCACAATTGATCACATTGAGAGGTCTAAGAGTCAAAGGGATCACACAAACAAGACGAGTGTCTGCTAATACTAACTGATAGAATCAAAAAGGGAGAGAAGGATCCATCATGGGAAGCGGGATACACAGCAGAATCATAGAATGGCAGATGTCCTAAATAGCACTCTGGCCTCAGAATCAGCCCTTAAGGCATTCAGATCTGGCTGAAGAGCCCATGAGAGTATTTTGGGCATGGAAAGCCAAGACACTGGCAAAAAAAAAAAAAAAAAAAAAAAAAAAAACTAAATGAAAGATCTCTGTGAGTGAGATCCCAGTAGAAAGAATGGGGCCATCAAAGAAGGAGGAAGAAGGAGGTACCTTTCTCTGAAGGGAGGAGAGAACTTCCACTTTGACTATGACCCTGTCGGAATAAGATCAAAGTCGGCAAACTCTAAAGGCTTCCATAGCTTTGGCAACTCATGACTAGAGTCTAGGGAGATTACTGATGCCATGAACCAGAGTGTCAAATTGTTAAGTCAACAACAGGAGTCACTGTGTACTTACTCTTCATGTGGGATCTCTGTCCTTAATGTGTTGTCCAATGTGAATTAATGCTATAACTAGTACTCAACCAGTATTTTTCACTTTGTGTTTCTGTGTGGGTGCAAACTGATGAAATCTTTACTTAATGTATGCTAAACTGATCTTCTGTATATAAAGATAATTGAAAATGAATCTTGATGTGAATGGAATGGGAGAGGGAGCAGGAGATGGGAGGGGTGCAAGTGGGAGGGAAGTTATGGGGGAGAAGCCATTGTAATCCATAAACTGTACTTTGGAAATTTATATTTACTAAATAAAAGTTTAAAAAAAAAGGAATATGTTGACTATCCCATTATAGATTGCCAATTTATTTCTTAACTTTCTTTTTTTTAGCACTTTTTTTTGACAGGCAGAGTGGACAGTGAGAGAGAGAGACAGAGAGAAAGGTCTTCTTTTTCCATTGGTTCACCCCCCAATGGCCGCTGCAGCCGTCACGCTGCAGCCAGTGCACTGCGCTGATCCAAAGCCAGGAGCCAGGTACTTATCCTGGTCTCCCATGCGGGTGCAGGGCCTAAGGACCTGGGCCATCATCCACTGCACTCCCAGGCCACCACAGAGAGCTGGACTGGAAGAGGAGCAACTGGGACAGAATCTGGTGCCCCGACCGGGACTAGAACCTGGGGTTCCAGCACTGCAGGCAGAGGATTAGCCTATTGAGCCGTGGCGCCAGCAGGACTTTTTCTTTAATTTTTGTTTAATAAATATAAATTTCCAAAGTACAGCTTTCATATTACAATAGCTTTTTCCCCACATAACCTCCCTCCTACCTGCAACCATCCCATCTCACACTCCCTCTCCTATCCCATTCATATCAATATTCATTTTCAATTATCATTATATACAGAAGATCAATTTAGTATATACTAAGTAAAGATAGCAACAGTTTGCACCCATACAGAAACACAAAGTGTAAAGTACTGTTTGAGTACTAGTTATAGCATTAATTCACATAGTACAACACATTAAGGACAGAGATCCTACATGGGGAGTAAGTGCACAGTGACTCCTGTTGTTGATTTAACAATTGACACTCTTGTTTATGGCATCAGTAATCACCCAAGGTTCTTCTTGTCATAAGTTGCCAAGGCTATGGAAGCCTCTTGAGTTCATCAATTCTGATCTTATTTAGACAAGGCCATAGGCAAAGTGGAAGTTTTCTCCTCCTTTCAGAGGAGGTACGTTTCAGGTACCTCCTTCTTTGATGGCCCGTTCTTTCTCACTCACAGAGATCTTTCATTTAATGTCCCCCCTCCCCCCCAACAATGTCTTGGTTTTCATGCCTGGAATTCTCTCATGGGCTTTTTAGCCAGATCCAAATGCCTTAAGGGCTGATTCTGAGGCCAGAGTTGAAATCCGGTCCTTTGCAACAAAATGGAGGAATCTGGAAAACATCATGCTGAGTGAATTAAGCCAGTCCCAAAGGGACAAATATCATATGTTCTCCCTGATCAGTGACAACTAACTGAGCACCAAAAAGGAAACCTGTTGAAGTGAAATGAACACTATGAGACATGGTGACTTGATCAGCCCTTGTCCTAATGGTCGAGGAACAACTTAATACTTTTTCCCTTTTAGTATTTTTTTTTTGTTCTACTTAATACTATTGGTTGAACTCTTTAATTAACGCACAATTATTCTTAGGTGTTTAAATTTAACTGAAAAGTAATCCCTGTTAAATATAAGAGTGGGAATAAGAGAGGGAGGAGATGTACAATTTGGGATACGCTCAATCGGACTTGCCCCAAATGGTAGAGTTAGAAACGTGTCAGGGGTGATCCAAGTGATCAGTTTCAGTTCATAATTGATCCTAATGATAGGATTAAGAGTCAAAGAGATCACCTAAACAAGACTAGTGTCTGCTAATTCTGATAGAATTAAAAAGGAGAGAACAATCCAACATGGGAAGTGGGATACACAGCAGACTCATAGAATGGCAGATGTCCTAAACAGCGCTCTCACCTCAGAATCAGCCCTTATTAACTTTCTAATATTGTAGTATATTTTATGCCTTTAATGTAATGTATGAAACCATTTCCTTAGTGATATTCATATATTCACCATTTGTAATTTAATTTGTATATTTTTCTCTATGGCATAGAATACTTCTGACATCTAGACACATAAATTCTTACAGTATTTTAATTTTCTTTCAGTGGCATAGATTCCTAGAAGTGAAATTGCTATGTCAAAGAATATATGTATTTTAATTTTAATAGAGATCACTTGATTGTTTTAAAGGTTCTACCAAATCATATGCTCACTACTAGTGTATAGTAGTCACCAATAATAATAAGTTACTCACCAATAATAATAAGTTGTTTTAAATATTTCCTTCCCTGGTAGGTGTAAACTAATATCTCATTAATGCTTTATTTTCTTTTTGGGACTACAGTTATGTTTGGGAAATTTATGTTTATCAGCCATTGTGACTTTCTCATTGATGAATTATCTTTTCATATCTCCAACTTATTTTTATAATAGAATTTTTATACCTATCTAGTAAATTTGTAAGAAATCTTTATGTATTATAGATATTAACTTTTGCCTTTCTTCTGTTATGATTTTAATCTATATTTTTGTCTATTAATTATTGTACAATTTGCAATTCAAAATAAGTTCTAAATTTTTATATATCATATATGTCTTCATTTGGCTTTTCAACCTCTACATTTCCAGTTTTAGAAAGTAAATATCCCCTGTCCTAAATAGCACTCTGGCCTCAGAATCAGCCCTAAAGGCACTCGGATCTGGCTGAAAAGCCCATGAGAGTATTTCAGGCATGGAAAGCCAAGACACTCTGGCAAAAAGATCTCTGTGAGTGAAATCCCAGTGGAAAGAACAGGTCTTCAAAGAGGGAGGTGCCTTTCTCTGAAGGGAGGAGAGAACCTCCACTTTGACTATGACCGTGTCTAAACAAGATAAGAGTCGGAGAACTCAAGGGGCTTCCATAGCCTTGGAAACTCATGACTGGTGCATAGGGAGATTACTGATGCCATAAACAGGAGTGTCAATTTGTAAAGTCAACAACAGGAGTCACTGTGCACTTACTCCTCATGTAGGATCTCTGTCCTTAATGTGCTGTACACTGAGGCTTAATGCTATAATGAGTACTCAAACAGTATATTTCACTTTGTGTTTCTATGGGGGTGCAAACGATTGAAATCTTTACTTAATGTACACTAAACTGATCTTCTGTGAAAAAAAAAAAAAAAAGAAATTATCAATTCCCAACTTGACTCTCACTGGGATTAAACATGACAATAGGTCTGATCTGATTTCATCATCATTTAAAAAAAATCATCTATTACTTTTCACTTTATGTTTCTGTGTGGGAGCAAACTGTTGAAATCCTTACTTAATGTATACTAAGCTGATCTTCTGTATATTAAGATAATCGAAAATGAATCTTGATGTGAATGGAAGGGGAGAGGGAGTGGGAAAGGGGAGGGTTGTGGGTGGGAGGGACGGTATGGGGGGGGGAAGCCATTGTAACCCATGAGTCGTACTTTGGAAATTTATATTCATTAAATAAAAGATAAAAAAAAAGAAAGTAAATATCCCCTTTGCCCACCTACCCCAAATTTTTTATGTGATATCCTTGCCTATTCTATAGAATATTTATGTACTTCATATTTTAAATAATTTAATATAGCTATAATTTAATTTTATGAGTTATAAGATAGAGTTTAATTTCGTTATTTTTAGATGAGTTACAATTTGGTCAATATTTTAGGTAGCAAAATTTTTGAAATAATTCTTTTTTTAACTTTTATTTAATGAATATAAATTTCCAAAGTACAGCTTATGGATTACAATGGCTTCCCCCCCATAGCGTCCCTCCCACCCGCAACCCTCCCCTTTCCCACTCCCTTTCCCCTTCCATTCACATCAAGATTAATTTTCGTTTCTCTTTATATACAGAAGATCAGTTTAGCATACATTAAGTAAAGATTTCAACAGTTTGCTCCCACACAGAAACATAAAGTGAAAAATACTGTTTGAGTACTAGTTATAGCATTCAATCTCAATGTACAGCACACTAAGGACAAAGATCCTACATGAGGAGTAAGTACACAGTGACTCCTGTTGTTGACTTCACAAATTGACACTCTTGTTTATGGCCTCAGTAATCAACCTAGGCTCTTTTCATGAGCTGCCAAGGCTATGGAAGCCCCCTGAGTTCACCGACTCTGATCATATTTAGACAAGGCCATGGTCAAAGTGGAAGTTCTCTCCTCCCTTCAGAGAAAGGTACCTCCTTCTTTGATGACCTGTTCTTTCCACTGGGATCTCACTCACAGAGATCTTTCATTTAAGTTTTTTTTTTTTTTTCCCCCAGAGTGTCTTGGCTTTCCATGCCTGAAATACTCTCATGGGCTTTTCAGCCGGATTGAAATAATTCTTAAAATTTTTTCCACAGACTAGAAATGTCACTTTAACCATCTTAAATTTCCATGTATATAAAAATCAACTTCTAAATTTTCTTTTTTTTTTTTTTTTTTTTTTGACAGGCAGAGTGGACAGTGAGAGAGAGAGACAGAGAGAAAGGTCTTCCTTTTTGCCGTTGGTTCACCCTCCGATGGCTGCCGCAGCCAGTGCGCTGCGGCCGGCGCACCACACTGATCCGATGGTAGGAGCCAGGTACTTATCCTGGTCTCCCATGGGGTGCAGAGCCCAAGCACTTGGACCATCCTCCACTGCACTCGTGGGCCTCAGCAGAGAGCTGGCCTGGAAGAGGGGCAACCAGGACAGAACCGACGCCCCGACTGGGACTAGAACCCGGTGTGCCGGCGCCACAAGGCGGAGGATTAGCCCTAGGGAGCCGTGGCGCTGGCCAATTTTCTTATTTTTTCCATTGAATACATCTACTATTTTAAGGTATCTGTTCTGTTTTATTTGTTGCTTAGTTAGAATCTGTCCTCAATTATTTCTTTAGATTGAGGTACTAATATTTGTGTTAGTTACCATATAGACACAAAAATATGTTTTATTCTAACAAATAAGTAATAATTTTTTCATAGGGCAAATGAGTTGAATACCTGCCTCTCAGACAGCTGTAGACACCTGAAGATGCTGTTTCCTTTTTGAACCTGCCGTGTTGCAGATGTGTGATCTTACTCCAATCTGATTATTTTTCCTTTGTCAGAAACTTGTCCTGATCTCCAGAAGCACATAAACGTTTATATCATTCTTAGAATTTAAAAAAGTACCTGCAATGTCCATGCATGTGTCTTTCCTAACCTGAAACACAGTGAGTCTTTTCAATCTAGTTCAGCTCTTTGATTGATTTAATCATTGCCCACAATCTATTTGTCCTTTTTTATCTTTTTTGAACTTTGACTAATCTCACGCTAATTTTCTTGAATCTATCCTGCAAGTCTCAAATCTCTCTTGACCTCAAGCCCCTTTATTTATCTTGTTGTTAATTTCTCTTTTTTCTTTTGGCTCTGAATTTTAAAATTAATATTTATTCTATTTACTTTTCCAAGTCACTAACTCACATGTGAGCCGTATCATACTCTTCTCAGATTACTCAAATGAGAAATCATGATTCTACCTGCATGCTACCTTTGGTCTTCCGAAGTCTTTTTACTCATTTTCTTTGCTTGTTCATTCCTGTCTCTGCCAACAGTTCTGAATCAATGGGCAAGAGGTTTATCTGTTCTGATTTAAAATTATTTCAGCACCTAAAGACAAATGATTATTCTTCTTTCTAAACTCATGACAAGTCAACTTGCTGTTACAGGGTCTGGTTTGATGGAATTCCTAAAAGTGCAACTGGAGAAGTCATCTTTTGAAGTTTGCCAGCCCTGTAGAGTTAGGCTTTAGGTGCAAGAAGTTACTGCCCACCCATCCAGCAGCTCCTTGTCCTCATGAAAGTAGTTATGATGCACACTGTAGCAAAAGCCATAGCCCTCTGTGGGACAGGTTATTGCAAAGAGGGAGTTCTTTGTAATTTTGACCTTGAGCCTCTCTGATGTGGGTCTGCAGGTGCTTACCAATTCCAAAAGAACAAAGCCCCATATAAATCCTCTTTTTTGGAATTATAGTGAATTCTAAGAAAGGCAGAGAGATTAGGATCAGCACGAGGGACAGCAGGAAGAGGCAAGGCAGCTCTGTCGGCCGGGAATCCTGGATTCCGGTTTTATCTATGGTGACTTTTAATTCTACTAATGTGTACTCATAAAAATTTTTACAGGTACATGCTTCACTGCACCATTAGAATCAAGATTGTTAAATTTCCACTTTCTTTTATGAGTGTAAAGATTTTTGAGATTTTCTCAAGCCTCTCCTGCCATACACGGTTTCCAAGTACATGTTTCTCATTTGAAATTATGAACTCTGTGACTTTAACTTCTTTCAAATTTCAAAGAAAACTATTAGCAAATCTTAATCATACTCAAACGTTATTAAAATTTATCTCAATATAGTTAACAGATTTTATTGCTCAACCTGTCAGTTATTTTCAGCCACAATGTTCTCATTATAATTTGATTCCTATTTCATCATTTTGAAATAGATCTTCTGGCAGTTTAACAGTTTGCCCTGAAACGAACACAAACTAAGTGGCATAGTTTGAAGCCATCGTACACCAAGAAATTGCTTCCTCCTGGCGTCACAAGTGAATCACACATTGGCTGGAATACAATTCTTCGGTCAAAACATTTTTCTTTAGAAAACAATGGTTGTTACTCCATTTTCTTCATCCTTGAAGGATTGCAATAATGTAGAAGTACACCTGATTTTTCTTTTCTTAAACAGAAACTATGGTTGTTGTTTTTCTATAACTGGTGCTTGTAGAATTCTTCAGAATCTTTGAAGTTTCCAACTTTACTCAGCTACTTCCAAATATGGTCTTATTTCTAAGTTTGCTGGAGCATGATGTGTAGGAACAAACAATTTCATCAGAATTGGAAATGTATTTATTTTTTTCCTGTTATACATATTCCGTTCCATGTTCCTAAAAATTTTATTGCTCTTCATTCAGACTTCTGGAATCTGCCCTTTGTGTATTTGTATCTTTTCTTCCAATTTTATCATTCCTGTTGAGTGCTATAAATGTTTCTTAAATTCTTCTCACAGCTTTTATTTTCTGGAATGTTCAAGCTGCCAGAAAACCATCTTATTTCTCATCACAGTGGAGTTCTTCCTAATGACTTTTCTTGTCGGTTTTGGATTTCTTTGTTGCAAAAGTTCCAGATTCACCAAATATTCAGAGATACATAAGATGAAGAAGCACTGCTGTTTGAAACCTGGAATTCCTTCACTCAGCTGCTCGAAACATTGATCTGATGGTTGGAGCTTCATGTTGGTCTTTGAAACAGTCTTGGGATTGAGATCCTGGCCAGGTAGAATAAGGAAATCTAAGTGACTGTGGTCTTTTAGCACGTGGTGGAAAGGAGCCCCCTGCTAGGTGTCAACTGCTTTCTTTTAAATTTTATGTAAGTTAAAGTAAATCTCATTTTGTTTAAGACATTATTGTTACTTTTGACCTCTTTTTGAAGTCTCTAAATGAGGCAAATTATTTAGTCTCCTTGTGCTTCAGCTTACTGTAACATCCATAAAATGGCTATGATAGTTTTTTTCATTTTGTTTACTAAAATATGTGAGAGAAACTACTTGTGAAGGAAGAAGCCTTATTTTGTCTCCTGGTTTTGGAAGTTCACTGTCCAGGATCAGGAGGCTCAGTTAGTCTGGCATCTGATGACTGTGCTGAATCTCAGAATGACACTGGAGGAAGGACACATGGCAAACCAGGTAGCAGACAGAAAATAACTTAGCCAAACGTGGTAATGCAACCAGCCCTCCCCAAGGGATCAACCCTCGGAGGGTACTCTCAATGACCTAGAGAGCTCCGGATGGACCCACCTCCTGGACACCATAATTAGATGAAGGCTCCACCCTTAATCCATCCACCAAAAACATTAGTCCATTCATCATCAGCATAAGACTGAGGGTTTATATGGTTTTGTGAATTATAGAAACAAATCATGTTCAAATTATCACAATGGGGATATTAATAGCAACCATTTAATGGTTTGCTGAAATTAAATTAATTATAAAGTTCCTGCTACATGGTGATCTTTATATCTTTTTTTTTTTAAAGATTTATTTACTGGAAAGTCAGAGTTATACAGAGAGATAAAGAGAGGCAGAGAAGGAGGGAGAGAGAGAGAGAGAGGTCTTCTATCTGCTGGTTCACTCCCCAGATAGCCGCAACACCTGGAGCTGCACCAACCCGAAACCAGGAGCCAGGAACTTCTTCTGGGTCTCCCACGTAGGTGCAGGGGTCCAAGGACTTGGGCCATCTTCTGTTGCTTTCCCAGGCCATAGCAGAGAGCTGCATTGGAAATAGAGCAGCTGGGACTCCAACCTGCACCCACATGGGATGTTGGCATTGCAGGTGGCAGCTTTACCCGCTACGCTACAGCACTGGCACCTTTATCTCTGTTTTTATTGCAGAACTTCTCTCTGTCTCACACGGCATGGATTATCACAGAAACATTGCCACAATGCAATTTCTTTGCAGTGTGTGTTTACAAAGGACTCTTTAACATGGAGCACAGATTGTGGCTTGTCAGAGTGGTCTATACCGATGAAAAGCCTGGATCACATTAGTCTCTACTAATGTTCCAAGGCTGCAAAACAGAATTGAGTAGCAGGGCTTCAGGATAGCTATCTTCCATTAAAGACAGCAATGTGACAGGAGATTTCCAGGACCTTCTACTTATTTTCCTGATGCTAGAATCTTCCAATGGAGTAGAATCTATATCTTAATAACTGCCATCGAAATATTTCCCCATATGTACTGTGTCTCACAGAAGTTCTTCAAATTGATAGAGACACTTCTGTGGTTGGCCAATATCAACCAACCAGCCATATATTTTTCTAACAATGAAGTGGATTTTTTTTTCCTATTTGTAAATTCCATTTCAGCAATATTTTCAAGATGTAAGGTAGATGCCTGCCCATAAGTTCAGAGCAAGGCCACTTATTAGGAGTTTCTGTACAGGATAACCCACACCTGCTCTGTGTTAGTGTTGCAGTGACCCAGTCTCTTGGCTTCTCAGATCACATTTGCAACCTGGCTCTAGTTGGACCATCCATTTACCTTAGTTTTGTCTTCAGACATAATTAGATTCATTAACAGCAGCATTTCATACAGATTTTCAAAGAGAGATAAGTGCATTTTCTTTAGTAAACATCTCTTTTTTTTAAAAAAAAAAAGTCATTAATTCATTTAATTTAGAGAAATAAAGAAAGAAACATTCTCCTGTACACTGGTTCATTTCCTAAATGCCGACAATGGCCCCAAGATAGGACAAACCCTGGGAAACACAAACTTGACCCAGGTCTTCCACATATGTAGCAGAAATCCAATTACTTGTGCCATCACCACTGCCTCCAGTGTATTGTGTTTTGGCAGGAAGCCAGAATTGGGAGCCAGCACTAGGTACTCCCATATGGGACACACACATCTTATTGAAATTCTTGATCACCAGGCTAAAGGCCCATTCATGTAATGAGAAATTCTTGACTATATATCCTAGGCACAAATTCAGCTGAGAGCATCGTAAGTCTCCAGCCTGTTCTAGATCTAGTAGTGGATGGCATGGTAGTAACTATTTAGTGTGAGTACAAATACAATTTTTCCCTGATTGGTAATCTAGTATTATGAATTTTCATTTTAATTCTCTATTTTCTGTCATACATACAAATTCTCAGAAAATAAAAGTCCTCTTCACAGAAATGCTGTTCAAATGGATTTGTTCCATAATCAGGATGACCTGATAATAGGACCTTATATGTTCTAATTTAAATTGTATCTTGCTGCAAATACTTATTATCCATTTTAGATTTATGTATCATACTGAGGTATACTGGGAGTTACTTCTTCTGATTCGTGGCATGCCACTTCCAGTATTTTTTCTCTGGATTTCTGGTAGAAAGTTGACTATACTTAGAACGAACTTTACTTATCTCATAACCTTAACTGTATCTTGCTAGCAACTGGGAATAACTTTTAACTATTTGAACCAGTGCAAGTAGCACTACTATTTAATATCCATAAGCTCTCTAATAATGATTTGCAAGAAACTGGATGTCCATGGATGTTGGCTTGAAATATATTTGAGTTTCTTATCTGAGAGTGAAGTAAGGAAGATGGAAAGACTTTCTTAAATCCTATGTTATCAGCTAAGTTTGTTCCTCTGGCTGTTAAATCTGTCCTACCATAATCACTCTTTCCTCATCATGCAGCTTTTATTTCAGGGTTTGGATTCAGTATCTTTTGTTTTGTTTTGTTTTCTCTATTCTATTAATCATTGTATTTTGAGATGGTCTGCCCTGCTCATTTGCACTCTTGATCTAATAAATGGATAGTGTCTTGGTCTGTTGGGGCTTCTATAACATAGAATCTGAAACTGAGTGACTTATGAACAGCAAACATTGGTTTGTCACAGTTCTAGGGGCTGGGATCTCCAAGATCCAGGTGCCTGCAGACTCCGCATCTGGTGAGGGCTCACTTCTCAGTTCCTCAGTGGTGTCCTACCACTCTGTGCTCACACTTGGTAGATGCTCAAGAAAATTTCTTAATTACAAGGATTGCTCAAATGCTATGCTAGATATTCTCCATTTTAGGGCATCTGAATCCCATAGAAAGAGAACTGACATTTTCCCAATAAGAATATTTTTTCCGGAATTATCTTACCTAAATACTGTGTTTTATTTAATTTGTTCAATAAGCCTGAAGCAAAGACCACCTTGTAGATTTCACAGCTGAGGAGCTTGAGAATCAAGACATGGGTCAGCAAATATAGAACTGTATTAGGACCCGAATAGTTCGGAAATAGTTCAGAAGCCAAAGTCTAAGGATTTGTCAGGTGAACCAAAAGGAACTATAACCATGCTCACTACCTTCACAAAAGTGTATTAAGAATACAGGAGATTTAATAGCTAAAGTGGTTTCTACAGTCAAGTCTGTTGATTTCCTCAACATCCTAACTGAAACATCTACTTTTATGATTTGGTATATAAAGCAAGAGTGATGAACTGAGTTCTTGCTATCTCAGTTTTTCATATACCAGACCTTTAAATCCACTCATATAGAATGTCACAGAGATCACAGCTGTGAACAATACAAGGATGCTAATAATCTTAAAGTTTAGAAAATCTGAAAAAGAATTTTAAAATGTAAACCGAGTTACAGATATTATATTATATTTAATTATATTATATTAAATATAATATATTTAATAGACATGTTCATAAACAAATTCAGCAACAATATTTTCAGATACTCAAGCATGAGAGACAATGCAATATTGCCCATAGCCCTGCAAACTTGTGATTTCCTGGATTCAAGTCTCAGGTCCTGCAATTTAATAGCCAACTAATCTTGAATAAATTGTTTCATCTCACAAGTCTCAGCTTCCTATTTTGTAAAAGGAAGGAGACAATACTTGCATGCATATGCTATACTATTATGCAACATTACTGTGGATTTATCCTTAATTTATTTACTTGCTGCTATATTTTAAATCAATTCCTGTGCTGTTTCTGTGTCTCATCCCCCCTTTTACATATAGCCACTTATTTGCTTTTGAAAAATAGCAGTGGCAGGGGCCTGCACTGTAGTGCAGCCAGTTAAAGCCCTATTCTGCAGTGCCAGCATCCCATATGGGTGGCTCTTTGAGTCCCAGCTGCTCCACTTCAGATCTAGCTCTCTGCTATGGCCTTGGGCCCCTGCACCCATGTGGGAGAACTGGAAGAATTTCCTGGCTCCTGGCTTCAGATCAGCTCAACTCTGGCTGCTGCAGTCATTTAGGGAGTGAACCAGCAGAATGGAAGACCTCTTCTTCTCTCTGGCTTACGTAAATCTGTAAATCTGTAAATCTGTTTTTCAAATAGCAGTTTCATTGGATATGTAGAATTATACACCTAACAGGACTTTCTTAATCAGCAGTAGAGAATAGGAAAGAGAGTTTGCTATGGTCTGCATATGTCTTTCAAATTTCATGTGCTGGAAACTTAATTTCCAGGGAAACAGTTTTAAGAAGTGGGGTCTAAGAGGAGGTGATCTGGTCATGAGGGCTCCACCCTCAAGAGTGAATTAATCTTGTCAGGATCAGAGTTGTGTTGTTTTGTTTTGTTTTTAATTAAGAGTGCATTTGCTGTTGCGATGAGGGTGAAGTTCTTCTTGGTTCTTTGTCTAACAGTTACTACGAATGAAGGCATGGGAAAGAAAGAGCCCATGAAGGAAAAGTGAGTTTATAGAATGCAAGGAAGAGTCTCCTGCTAGTCAGGAGATCTCTCCAAGGTAGGAGCTGCCAAGTTACACTGACAAAGGCTTTTTATCCCTGTCAAATGGGGAACTTTGACTGACTGGCTGATATGCTAATGAGGCAACGGAGCTAAGACCTGTTTTGATTCGTACCTGAAGATAGGGTTTAAGCAGGATTGATGCTTCAGCCAACCCTCAGAGTGGGATAAAAAGAAGCCACTGGTCTAGGATAACCAATCCTCAGCCCAGGATAACTACCAGTCATCAAGCTAGTCAGCTGTTGTTAGCCAAAGTTTTTGCACGGAACAGTGCAGCTGGAGTATTGCCTACCCACCCACTAAGAAAACAAGTTTGTTGCCCCTCTTTTGTGGCTAGGAGACCTTTGCTCAAGGGCTGTCTTAGTCAATGGAAAGGGGTAGGGGCCTTGTGCACGGAAATTCCTTGCAAACATTCAGGCTTTTTTTTTTTTTTTTTTTTTTTTTTTTTTTGCCAAGAAAAAATGCCTCACTGTGGATTTTTTGTTTGTTTGTTTGTGGACTTAACTCTTTTCTCACTTCCTCATTCTGGAAACAGGGGCCCTTTCCTTATCTGCCTGTCCATGAACTCATCTGACTCCTGCCACTGTGAAATGAGTGAGTTCAGCCTTTGCTTCCTCCTTTGCTCTTGATCTATCCTGCTCCTCCAACTTCCATGGGATGGCTCAGCAAAAAGGCCCTCAAAAGAGCCATGGCCTTGGACTTCCAAACCTTCAGAATTGCAAACCTGGAAAATTGTTCTTTAGAAATGACTCATTCTCAGGTGTTGTGTTACAGCAGCAGACACTGCACTAAGAGGATTAGAAGTGATATAGTTTGTTTTTTTCTATTAAAAAAATGAAGTCTTTAAATTGGTTTTGTTATTTAGTAACTTAATTTGAATATCATTTGGTGTGAAATTGGGTTGCTTTTCATTCGGCCCCATCCCAAGAATATATTGCTAGAACTATGAAAAAACACTCATTATAATTGTGCCCCTTGTATAACACAACAGAGTGATGTAGAATTACACACCTAACAAGAGTTTGCTATGTTCTGACTGTGTCTCCCAAAGTAATATTATATCTGAATATTTTAAACTTTTTTAACTGAGGTGCAGAGAGACTGAGAGAGAGGGAGAGAGAAAGAGAACACTTCCATCCATTGGTTCACTCCCCAGATAGTAGCAATGTTCAAATATTAGCAATGATCAGGACTGGATGTGGCGAGGCTGAAGCCATGGACTAGGAACTCAATCCAGGTCTCTCATATAGGTGGCAGGGATCCACCATTTGAGCAAGGCAGGAAACTAGAGTTAGATCTGGAACTAGGAATTGAACCCAGGTATTCCAATATGGGATGTGGGTATGAAATCAGATATGACCCCCTAAAATTTACACCAAAATGTGGCTCCTTAAAGTTCCCCAGAAGTGCTATCTGGGGTGCCACATATGCTACCGGAATTTGGGGTGCCATACAATTTCACCATGGGCTTATTGATAAATCCCCAATATTAATAAGCCCAAGAGGGTTCTTGCCTAATATTTAGAGAAGAATTCTAAATACCGGCACAGATAAACGAGACAGCATGGTACATTTTAAGCTTTTATTTAGTGGGAAAGATGCATAGGAGAGTGAGAGCTTTATTAAGAGAGAGAGGTAAATCTGGGTTCATACAGAGCACTAGCAACCAGCCATGTGGAGGAGCATCTAGGCCAGGAAGCCTAGGGCGGGTGGCCCTAAGGCCATGTGCCCCTGGAGGCACAGGGCTACAGCAAGCCCTCTCCTCGCAAGAGGCCAGGGAAGAAGAGAAGGGGCCAGAACACACGGTGTCCCAGGCTTTTAACCCACTTCCAAAGGGGAGTGGTTAATTAACCTGATTGGCTGGCGGGCACCCAGGTATGGCTAGGTAGGGGGATGAGGTCACACAGGGGCGTGGCGAAGCCATGGTCTTTCAGCTCACAAACCTAATCGATTTTAACCTATATGCCTGCCTACTTCAGGTGTTCTGACTATAGTGTCTTTACCACCAAGCTAAATGCTCACCCTTATATGACAGTAAGACTTTTTAAAATTTTATTTTTAAGTAAATCCTTCCTACCACCTATTTCAGACCATATTCTCATTTTCTCATGAAAGTCAGGTCGGAAAAAGGATTCCATATATATAAACCATATGCAATTAACTTTTTAATTTTTTTAAAGATTCATTTATTTATTTGAAAAGCAGAGTTACAGAGAGGCAAAGATAGAGCCAGGAGCTTCTTTTGGGTCTCCCCCATGGGTGCAGGGGCCCAAGGACATGGGCTATCTTTTACTGATTTCCCAGACCATAGCAAAGAGCTGGATCACAAGTGAAGCAGCCAGGAATCAAACCAGCACCCATATGGGATACAGGCACTGCAGGTGGCGGCTTTACCAGCTAAGCCACAGCACCAGCCCCTGCAATTAACTTTTTTAAGGACTACTTTTCACCTATCCCATAGATTTGTGAGTCTAATTGATTTGATAAGATTTGAATTAACAGGAACAAGGAGTTATTTTTGTTTGCTCTCATTTTCCAAGAATCCTTTCAACCTATTGCTATAATCTGAATGTTTGTAACCAACCAAAGTTTACATCATAAAATCCTGGATCCAAGAGCAAAATGACAATAGGAAGTGGGGCCTTGTGGACAGTGATTAGGTTATGAGAGCGGAGCCCTTTTGAATACTAATGCCCTTGAAAAAACATGCCTGTATGAGACCATTCACCATTTAACCTCACGAGGACAAAGCCAGAAGTTGTCCTGTATGAACCAAACACCAAATCTGCTGGTCCCCGGATCTTGAATTCCCAGTCTCCAGAGTTTTGAGAAAGAACTATCTGTCATACCTAATCACCTAGTTTATATTTTGTTAGAGCAATCCAAATAGACTAAGATGAGAAATTGGTACCAAAGAGTAAAAGTGCTGTTCTAACAAATAAATGAAAATGTAGATGCAGTTTTTTTTAAGATTTATTTATTTATTTGAAAGGCAGAGCTACAGAGAGGCAGAGGTGGGGAGGAGGGGGCCGAGGGGAGCAGAGGTCTTCCATCTGCTGGTTTAGTCCCCAAATGGCCTCAATTGCCAGAGCAGTGCTGATCTGAAGCCAGGAGACAGGAGCTTCTTCCAGGTCTCCCACATGGGTGTAGGGGCCCAAGGAGTTGGGCCATCTTCTACTGCTTTCCCAGGCCATAGCAGAGAGCTGCATCGGAAGTGGAGCAGCTAGAACTCAAAACAGCAACCCATATGGGATACCAGCATTGCAAACTGCAGCTTTATGCATTATGCCACAGCGCTGGACCCAAGAATACAGTTTTGAAACTGGGTAATGGAGTAGAACCTGGAAGAATTTGCAAGTGCATGTCAGAAAAAAAATGTCCATTACTGTGCCGGCCTGCAGCACGATGAACTGGGTTTTCCTGAAACAGAGAGTGGGAATGCGGGGACAAGGACACAAAGAATGGAGCCAAGACAAGTCCTGATCAAGGCTCGTTTATTGAATAAATCCAGTAGTATTTAAACATGACCAGTTGTTTACAAGAAGGAGCACAAAGATTTACATATCAAAAAGGCTCTTAAGGTTACAAAGAGTTCCCAATAAGGTTCTTAATTATTGATTACAAGGGTACAATAAAACACTTAGGTGATAAATGCAGGTTACAGGTGTGACTGATTATCTGTATCATTTCTTGTGAAAGGTTTAGGTTCTTCCTGCCTCTTCTCGGAATCTCCCTAGCCCAATTGTCTGTGCCGGGAAGTCTCCATATGTTTAAGTGTAAACAAAGGGAGTGACTACCTGTGGCTGCCCACACATTACCCAGGATAGATCATAAAGGGAGATTCTGGTGAGGGCTCATGAGAAGGGGAGAACTGTAGAGAGAGCCTAATATGCATAGAAAATACTCAAGTAGTCATGAACAGAATGTTCGCAGAAATACAGACAGTAAAAGCCAGTGTGATGAGATCTCTGGCAGAAAGGAGCACATATTGGAATCTTGAGTAAAGGCAACCCTTGTCATAATGTGTAAAGAAACTTATATTCATGTCCTAGTGTTCTGTGGAAGGTAGGACTAGTGAATGATGGAATAGGATGTTTGCCTGAAGAATTTCTAAGCAAAGCATTAGAGGCATGACTTGGCTTGCTGTAATGTTTACAATGATATATAAGAAGAGAAATATAAAAGCATAATTTTTAATCCAAAGGGAAGCATAATTTAAAGATTTGAGAAATTCTCAGCGTATTCATACTTTATACACTGAAAAAGTGTGTTTGGGGGAGGGGGCAGTGCTGTGGCGTAGCGGGTGTGGCTGCTGCCTGCAGTGCTGGCATCCCATATGGGCACCGGTTTGAGTCCCGGCTGCTCCACTTTTGATCCAGCTCTCTGCTAGGGCCTGGGAAAGCAGTAGAAGATGGCCCAACTCCTTGGGCCCCTGAACCCACGTGGGAGGGAGACCTGGAAGAAGCTCCTGGCTCTTGGCTTCAGATAGGCGCAGCTCTGGCCATTGTAGCCATCTGAGGAGTGAACCAACAGATGGAAGACCTCTCTCTCTCTCTCTCTCTCTCTCTCTGACTCTGCTTGTCTATAACTCTGACTTTCAAATAAAATAAATAAATCTTTTTTAAAAAAAGTGTGTGGAAGAGAGAATACCATGGGTATGGTCAATCAATCATTTAATAAACATGTTAGTGTCTTTGGTTCAGGTGCTGAACAAGGCCCTGAAGTCTTCCAATATTATTGGAGTTGCCACTCCCATCACAGACAAAGAATGCAAGGACTTGAGAAGAAATAATTTTAAGGCAGCCAGAGTGCTCAGAAAATCTCACTGCTCTGCATCCCCTGAGGCTTTGCTCACCACACTCCACCATGACACCCCTTCAGTGCCCCAGGTGTTGTTTTAGAGAGCTTTAGTATGGTGTCCACTGATCTCAGCAAAACTTTCTGGGTGTAACTGCCTTCATTAGATTGCAAAGGATGCCTAGAGAGAGCCGCATCCTGGAAGAAAACTGCCTTGGGACAGACTCATCCCTTGGACTACAGATAGGTTTGTGACTTTCATTCTGGAGAGCCAAAGGGACCTGACCCATTGCACAGAGTTGCTACAGAGGTGAGGCGGGTGGGGGAGGGGTGCACACAAAGCCATGGGGCAGGAACATCACCCTGGCAGGATCTCTGGGCCCAGGGACAGATCCCTGAGTACAAAGATTATGTTCAACTTTTAAAATTTTGGACTTCTTCAGAAATAATACTCATCCTTCTTACAATTTCCCTTTTTTTTTTTTCAGAATGGGAATATCCTATGTATGCCCCACAATTGCAGTTTGAAAGTATTTATCATGTTTGATTTCACTGTTTCAAAGCCAGAAAACACTTTATTTCAGAATGAGTGGAACCCTATATCTCATCTCTCTGATTTAGGTGATATTTTGATGAGATTCTAGAATACATTAAGACTTTGGGGCTATTGGGATGGAATGAACATATTTTACATATAAGAGGGACATGAACTTGGGAGATCCAATGAGATGTCTAGTGTCTGAATGGGTATTTAATGACCATTATATAGAGCAGTATTTTATATTTTGTTTTTGGTTCTGAGATGGTATGCAAAATAGCATTTTATATTTCATTACTAAGCTATTTTAATATATAGTAGGGAAACAATCATCATATCGAAATCAATTTAATGGAGATCATAAGTTAATATGCATTTTAGAGAACATAATCAAGTAACATATTGTCAGTTTAAAGAAAAATACTAAAAAATAAGTAACATTTACTTATTACTGGTTATAGTAGATATGGCAAAGTTATAGGTATGTTACATGTCAGGAATTTGGAAAATACTGGCATAAAATATTTTGAGGGTACACCTAATAACACAGAAAGGATTATGATTGACTAACCGTGTCTACCACAAACATTGGAAGGGCAAAAAACTGCCCCAACTGGTAGAAGTCATGTCTTAAATTATTTGAACCTAGCAAAATAACAAAGATCTTGTTATCATTGTAATTGCATGTGCAGAAAAGGTATCACTTCTATCTTGGGAGTAGATAAGAACTAAAGATACTGTGTTTTCCTAATTCTGACTGTGGTCAAAAATCCATAGATTATGGAAAATCATGATTTCCAGTAAGGCTGCAACTTACTCATGCAGAAAGGGTTGTGATTAATTAATGAAGTCTTCGTGAGCCATTGGAAAGGGAGAAAAAGAAAAAAAAAAAAAACCACTTGGCAGCATGTGCCATGTCTAAAACCTTGCCCTTCCTTACACCTTACTCCTTGCTAACCTGAGGGAAATTCTCGTTCTAGTGTCTTGCCTCAGCTGTTCTACTGGACTTGGGTAGCTTAAGTTAATGCTGCAAAATACAAGGTTGTGGGAGGAGATGCATTTCAGCTGTTGCAGAAATACCACTGTTTCTATTACTCTAGCAGTTGAGCTGAAGTTCACTCAACCGTACCAAATGGCACAAATGATGTCTTAAATTATTTGATCCTAGCAAAATAACAAAGATCTGGAAAGAGTTATCAAATGTTATCATTGTAATTGTGTGTCCAGAAAAGGTATCACTTCCATCTTGGGAGTTAATGATAACTAGAGACATTGTGTGTTCCTAATTTTGACTGTGGTCAAAAAACTATAGATTGTTGAAGATCATAATAATAGTAGTATGGGATAGGAAAAAACTTGTGGGCAACTAAATTTTTTATGGGAACTAAATAATTAAAACCTAATTCTGTGGCTATTCTCCTGGGTGGTGACTGGGTTTATGACTGTAGGCACACCATACTGGGACTGAAACATTTAGTAGATCTAATTCTACAGAGAGAAGTATTTTGTTTATTTATTTATGTATAATTTATACCCCACCTGCCTCCAAAACATGTTTTATATCAAAGAAAAAGTAATAATAATAGGTGGTTGGTTGGTTTCAGAATCAAAGTAGCAAACTATATTAATTAACTGCATGCAACATTTCTATCCATTTCGTTTGGCTGTGATCACCCAATGACTATCACAGTTAAATGGATCCTAGAATGCCTGTAGAGAAATAAAATGGTAGAATAAAATTCTTAAAGTTAAAAATAATAACAAAACACTTGGGACTCAGTTCTGTTAACATGTCTAAACTCATTCAACCCATTCAGTAATTCCAAATATTCTGCTTGAAAATAATGAAAAGTGTAGACAAGCACCCTAGAAATTTAAAGGGTTAAAGTAGGGACTTCTGGGTGGCTAAGGGACATAAATGGACAGATATCTATCCAAAACATCAAAAGTATCCCCCATTAAGTAGTTGCCTAATTTCTTATAGTGGTCTAACCTATTTTGAGGAGTAAAGTCATTCACAGCTTTCTGGCTTTAAGACATGAGCTTAGTGTCTTAATACTCATTACTATATGCAGAAATCCATTTCTCTCTTTGCTATCTCTTTTGGAAATCTTTGTTTAATAATGCTCAGTAAATTAGGCCTCTATAGGGTTGGCTTTATCCCACCCTGCCAGTTTCTTTCCCTTTTTGTACCTCTGTAAAATATCTGCGTAGAGTCTCTGATTTGAAATGTTAATTAAGGTGGGCCTGGCCTCAGGTTACAGTATACATTCCTTTTTACATGCA
Source organism: Oryctolagus cuniculus (assembly GCF_964237555.1). Lineage (NCBI taxonomy): Eukaryota > Metazoa > Chordata > Mammalia > Lagomorpha > Leporidae > Oryctolagus > Oryctolagus cuniculus. Next base: position 88,568,670 of record NC_091438.1, read on the forward strand.
AAGGGATATGCTAACTAGGTCACTGAGAATCTGAGGGCCAAGAGGGAGGCCTCCAGAAGACAACACAAGTCCATGAAGAATGGGGCAGTTTTCAGCAACTCTGAAAGAGACAATCCGCAAGACCCTGTTGGCTGAAGTGAGTTATCTGGCACACAGACGCTTCTCATGTTAATTTTGGCCATGAATTGCATTTTGTAATCTCTTAATGTTAAGTTTGTATCCAGTTAACATAGATGTAGTATGATTTAATTAGAAATTTTAAAGCCAGATATGTGAATAAACCTGACTTACTGATTTCAAAATGGCAAATAACATTGAATCTACTTGAATTCCAGAGGAGAGCTCTCAAGATTTTAAGGTTTCTGTGGAACATTCTTTTCGAATCTTCCTGGCCATGCTGAAAACCTAGATCCCTATATTGCACAGGAAAAGAAAGGGTGTCTGTATTTCTGGGTGCAGTGGGGTTGTGGGTGTGCAGGTCTCAATTGTTACGCATGAAACTAGTGTATATGGGATTGTGACTGTATTTCATACACAGTTATTCCAGCAAGCAAGATTTAGAAAGGCAAAATCTACATTTGAAAGCAAGGACATCATAGATGTTAACTTTAAATCACGTAAGATGTAGCACAAAGAAATAAATTAATATTGTTGTGTAAAAAGTACCCTAAATTAGCCTCCAGAGACCTGAATTGGAAAATAAATGCAAAAGTTACACCTTTAATTACTGCGGTAGAACCTTTGAGATTTTGAAACACTTATTTGTAAAAAGCACTTTCATAGTTATTTTGGAAAGTATTTTCAAATTCTTTTGATTAGAATGTTGCAGATGAGAAATGCAATTCATTATTCTCATACTTGAGATATTTAAAGTTTTCCCTTTTATTAGCATGAGCACATTTTATCTGTAGAACTATAGAAGGCTGTCATTCAAACAGATGCACAAAAAGTATTCAGTAAGAAACATTTTCTCTCTAAGGTCAATCTTAACCCCCTTTGTCTTTTCTTGCCAATTGAATAGTCTTTCTTCCTTGCTTTATTGCAGGAGTTCATTGTGTGAACTGCATGCCCTCCAATAGGCATGGACACTGTGGAATCATTCAGTGCCTGCATTTAGTGGTCAATTGTCTGTTTTCAGCTTCCTTTTCATTCTGAAAAGTGAACTAGCTATTCTCTTCATGTAAAGTCTGTGCAGAGAAAACATTTGAACCTGTTAGACAATTAGTACTGGGGGCAAATACATGAACGAAAGAGACAATGGGAAGAAACCACTGACAATGGAGAGCTTGGGATTTTACCCCTGCTCCCTTTATTAAGAATAACCTTTATCAAGAATAAGCAAGTTGTGTGTAAGGAGAGGTGCAGTGGGTGGGGAGGATGGGGGACCTCTCTAAGAAAGATGAGGGAGTTGGCAGTTGCTAAAGATTATTTAGTTTGAATATGGAATTTGAGCCCAAATCCAGGAAAAAGATCACCACCTTGGTATTTAATAAATATTTCTTTTCAAAGAAAGACAAATTAGAACAATTTGGAGAAGGGTAAGTGATGTTTTTTTGACACCTGAAGAAATATAAATTAATTTCTGACTGAAGTTTGGAATTCTTCTCTTTGAAAGACTTTTGAAAATATTTGTTCCTTACAGTATTATTTAATAGTGCATTTTATGTAGCTATCGTGACTCTTGGCTTTACTTGTTGGCTACTGCTGCTGAAGCTGTAAAATACTTTCAACCAAAATGAGACGCAGCAGAGTGATTTACCTTATGACTATCTGGAGTTCATGCTTGCTGTTCTCCAAAACCCAAGAGTGGTCCATTTAAATAACATAGGTAAAACTTCAGAAAGTAGCCACCACTTCATTCAGTTAAAATGTAGTATCACAACCTTGCAAAATATTGGTCAAAGTCAGTAATTCTTTATTTGATGTAGAGTAAAATCAAGACAGTCATGCCAATTGTCTACTGTGAACAGAATCACTACTATGACTTTCTTTTTGGAAGTGATAGAAAAAAATCTCATTCCAAAATAGGCCACATTACCAGAATGCACTGAGTTTACCTTCCCCACTGTGGCTTACTCTGACTCATTAGGATACTACTTTCCCGTCATGATAATAATGATGTAGCCAGACTATTCCACTTCACAAAAAATATTTAAATAAAGTTTCTTCAAGCACAAATTAGATGCAGCATATTTACATTTTTATTTGATGAAGCCTGTTCCTGCTATCTTTGTTCTTAATTTGGTCTCAAAAGAATTAGCACTAAGAGGAAAAATAGTCTGTAAATATGTATGAAATCAAATATAGAGGGTAAGCTAAAAGGTATTGACTGCCAACAGAGCTTAGCTGCAGGAGGCAAAATTTTCTCCATAGTTTTCTTCTTGGCTGAAACACATTGCCTTCTATCTAGATTATTTAATCCTCAAAATGCACATCAAAGCGTCTCATCAGGTGGCATATGTCTTTATAGGCAGTTGAATGTCAAAGATCTAGCTTAAAGATTTTTGAAAAATGTAAAAACATAATAGATCCCAGATAATAACACAGCAGTGGCGCTCCTGTCTTCTTCCTTCCAGCAAAGTACCAGCATCACAGGCTGTGGCTAATCTCTGTGGCAGGAGCAAGAGCACATGCCACCGCCGAGAATGTGTGACATCTGCCCAAATAGAAACGAGATGCTTAAGCCGGGTTCCAGACCAATATTTGTTTGCTAGCAATCCCAATCTCTCTCTACACCTGTGGCTGCGCACAGCTCTGAGCCGTAAATTCTGTCCTGCTCTGGTGCCCAATTAGGCAGTGGAACAACTTATGCAAAAATATCAAAGAGGCATTTTCTGTCCTGTTATGAGAAGCAGGATGCAAGGTTCAGCACCAGCTCTCCCTATTCAGGATTCATTTTTCAGTCTTTGGCAAGGACAAATTACTTGTAACGATTACATCAACTCCTTTAAATGATTATATCATTGTGAGTTTAGTTTAAAAGCTCTTTAAACACATTTATTTTGTACTTCAAATGTTGGCTTTTGTGTTGGAGAGACAGTACAGTGTAGGGCAAGAGACAAAAGCCCCTGTGTTGGTTGCAAAATGTCATACACAAGAGACTAGGTGTAATAGAAACTGCCTGAGTAGTTCCTCATGAGGCTAGAGTTGGGTTCATTTAGTTGAAGATGTTTAGGTATAGAAGAGCTAAGCCTTTGTGTCACTGAAAGATGTTTCAAGAGATTAATTTATAGTCAACATTATCATCTTTGCTATTATTGTCATCCAATATCTTTCCACTTCTTCAAAGAAAATTTCCATAGCTTCTTTCAGATTTTCAAATAGAAAAAAGAAAAGTAGAATCACTGAGGACTGCCAGCAACCAAACACCTCCTCCTTTAATTATGCTTCCCCAACCCCCGTGCCATAATCTGCCCGGCAACAAGGCACTTCCGGCTACCTCTGGGGAGACATTAATTCAAGACTCCTAGTGATCTGGGACATCATATCATCACACAACGGTTGTATTAATTGCATTATTTAAGTCTGTAAGGTATTTAGGGATGCATTTTGGCATAAAGACACTACATACACTAAAATTTTATTAACAGATGCAGATGAGAGAAATGGGCAATGAGGTTCCAGGTGCAGTGTTCAGCACGCCTCCACACTCTGGCCAGCCACCGCTTGTTTTCTGCTCTATTTTCCTCTCTTGGCTGTTCAATTGCATTTGAACCTTTACCCAGATAGGAAAACAGGTTGAAAGCTTTCTAGGACCGTTGACGTTTTGGACGATGTGATGAGTTACCTCAGGAGTGTTCCCCCAAGTTGTGTTCTTTCTTCCTCTAGCCGTGATTATACAAAAGACAGTGGGAAAAAGAAGAATGGGTGGGAAGTCTTGTGTCTGACAGACACCAACATTCTCTAGTGGCTATTTGCATCTCCGCCCAGCTTGAAAATGTTGTCTGTTGTGCCAACACAGCTTCCTGACTTGTAAAAAATGCTTCTCTCTGTTGGAGGGCTCAGAAAGATATTCTTCCTACAAAATCTCTTTACAGAACCTCCAATCCCTTTGGGCATATTCTGCCGGTGTACGGTAGCGCTGAACTGTCATCGGGTCCTCCTTGGTCTGTGAGATTGGGACGCGTAGAAATGGCTGTGACCGCTACTTTTCTCTTTGGGGATTTGCCCTTTTTCCATTTGCTTGGAGATTGAGACTGAGCTTTGTTACAGAGAATTATCCTGTGGCAGTGGGCTGGGGAGATAAGTCTTTGTTGAGACATAAAACACATGCAGACAAAAGTGTGAAAAATTGAAATGACAAGGTTGCTGGGGTGTTGTTTCTTAAATTCGGTCAAACGTTCAGACATAGGAAGTGAGGTAGTCTCTGTGCCGTCGCTGTGTGCCTCAGTGACTCTACATTCCCTGTTCCCGGAGTGAAGAACTGTGAGACTGTATCACGGCATCTGCCAGACACTAGCACTCTTGCAGAACTGGCATTATCCTGATGTCAGTAAATTACCGTTTTCTGTATTGGTTTTGGTGTGAATGGGAAATAAAATTGATGCCAATTTATAAGGCATTGGAACCAAATAAAGGCCAAGTTTCTTACTATCCATTGCTAAAATAACTATGATTCTATTCTATATCATTAACACGTATCTGTATTAGTAGAGTACCTGTAACATCTGTATCTCTATGTACAGAGCAGAGAATGTATTTGTGTCTCACTATTAATTGAACATCTGATCTGACCTCTTTTTTTGTCTCTGACACAAATAGTCTCATTTAATTCAAGCTAATATTTTTACATCTTTAGGCCTCAGATTTAAGATTTCTGAAGGATACATGAAATGAATTTAGTTGCTGTGTAGAATGTCTTAAATACTAAAAAATTGCAACAACAAAGAACTGTAAAAAATGCATTTAACATCTGCACCTTAGGAAAGAGAAATATGTGGTACCTGCTAGTTTACTTTCTAGTTGTGTTGCAGAAGATTGTGGCTTTATTATTCCTTCTCTACTTGTGAATTCCTTTTTTTTCACCTTCATAAGCATGATTTAAGTCCTATTTATTCTGATTTCAAAACTCCTAATTCTAAATGCCAATATTAGTAAATTTGATGGATGCGACTTTTTTATTTGCTTTCATTTATGGAAGCAAGATTTTGATAGCAAGGTTAATGATAACTACTATTCTGAAAATCCAGAATTTTGTTTGAAATCAAAAATTTTAATGAGAAACAGGTTAGATATGTTTAACTGAAAAATTAAATAAAAATCATAAAGTTACACAACACACCAGAACTGTTTCTTTTTCAATAATGCAAATAATCAAATTATATCTAAATATTAATATAATTCAGTAAATACAAGAGCTGTCTGGCATAAATATAAGTCAAGCAAATAAAAATAGCTCTTGGAATGAAGATCAGTGTAAAGCACATTATTAAAATAACATTTCCTGAAAAACTAGTATTTTATTTTCCGTAAACTGTCTACTCTTAAATTTATCCAAACTTCGTTAATTTTTAAGTGCCAGAAATTACATGTAAAAATATGTTTTCCCTTTTTCTGAAACTGTTACTCTGGAATCTAAGATCTTGGTTTCCAATCCTGGCTTTGTTACTAATTTACTGAATACTAGAATAAACCATTTAATCTCTCTGGTCTCATCTTCCACATTAAAAAAAAAAAAAAGAAAGTTAGAAATTCTAAGTCCTTTTCCAATTCTCATGTTTTGAATCCACTCTTTTTTCAGTGCCAGGTGATCTTTTGGAAAGCGTACTGTCACTTCCTGTCTTCCTGTACAGGATTCTGCAGTGTGTTAGCGGGACTTTAGGTTTTCTATAAAGAAAATATATATGCACCTAATAAAATGACATTACTGTGCTGCCAGATCATTTCATATTGGTCTAAAGCAGAAAGTTCTATACCCATTACCTTTAAAGTCAGAAAAAAAAGACATTTATCTCATTTGTGCATGTTTTAAGGATTCCCGTTGATATAATTTTATGATATTATGATATCCATCTCACAATATATTACCATTAATAGAGTAATTTGTGACATTTAAGTTGATTATTCTAATTAAGAGTAATGATAAATCCTCATTCAAAATTCATAACTGTTCCTAGCAAAACTTTTTGTTGCATATTTAAAATATTATTTATTATCCAGCTATGAGTTTTAGTATATAGCTTAGTTTTTATTTATAAATAACTGATAGAGCATAGAAATAAATGAAATAAATAAGTCAAAACAAATCAGAGCATAGAAACCATTTGTTCTTGATTGAACAATACTTATTATGAAAAAAATTAATATTAAGCAACCTTCTAAAAACTAGTAAAATTAGTTTATATTTGTTACTATTGTATAGAGGACCTTCACACTCATTACTGCATTTAATTCACAAAGCAAACCCATGAGAACAACTAAGATTCCATTATGAAGATTAAGTCACTAAACTGGGAAGGCTAAGGTCACACAACTAGTACGCAGGGTGGCTGGGGGTTTTGGCTTGTACCTCAAATCGCTTGTTTCTCTCACAGCTTTAATACAAATCATAAACTGTCTATGTTAACAAAACTACAGACGCATTTCCAAGTACCTAAAATAAAATGAGCCAAAGTTCTTTAATGAAGACCTAGGTAAATTTTAGGAAGTTAGAAGAGCCCATTTGTGTGTGTGTGTGAATTTGTGTGTGTACATAATAAGAAGGGGAGGCAGTTTTAAAACTCGAAATAAATATCCACTTCCCTGAGAAATTCCGTTGTTCATTGAAAGATATCCCCACCAGATAACCTGCTCCAGTTCAAGTGTGTGAGCAGGACTAGGTATGTGGAGAGCAAAGACTAGAGTGAACTCTACCGACCTTGCCCGCTGCCCAGTTCTGACAGCAGCAGCACTTGCAGCTGTTTCTCTCTTACTACTTGGCAGCATTCACTTGTTCCTGGTTAGGAGGTCAAAGTTAAGTTTTACCCAGAACTGAAATCCTGAGAAATCTAAGGCTGTCCTGCAGTGGGTAAGGAGAAGAACAAAAATCCTCCTCCCTTCTCCCTCTTTCACCCAGTTACATTTTCACAGATCTTCAGGATTTGTTTCATAAACCAAAGCATCCATTTATATCATGTTTTTCTTTTATGTTTCTAGTCGGCACAACTCCTGTAGAACTTCCTTAGTTTTTTTGGGTCAATTATACAAAATAAAATTTGAAACCATAATTTGTGAACTTTCTTTTCTGTTATTTTGAGAACTCTTGATCCTTCAGTTTTGCTACTTTATGATGATCAAATTAAGAAAGGCAAATAAATATTGAATTGCACACATTTTCATTTGGTTATATCCTATATTCAGTACCATAGACAAATGGATTTTTAGGCTGTTAATGTTTCCTTTTCTAATCCAATGAAAGTTGGTTTTCGATTTTTTTCTCCTGTTTAGTAACTTTTTAAAGTCAAATGTGGCTTAGCCCCTCGTCATAATTTATCAGTGCAGAGAGCAGATTCTCATCTTCTGTTGTGTCTGAATGGGCTTTGGTGGGTTTGTCAATAGAGACTGAGACCATGCAAACTCACAATACCCTAACTTTAATCTTTTCACCTGAGACTGAACACTGTGCTGCAGCTGAGAATTTCTGCACCTTGGAATACAATCCTAGGGTCCTCAAAATTAGCTATTGGGCCTGGAGAGAGGGACAGTATTACTTTCTTTTTTCTCACACTTCAAGAATAATGAAAAAAAATCTTCAATTATAAATACTTGCTATAAATATTATAGTTCATGCAAAATACTGACATTTGAAACATGGCCAAGTCTCTTGCCTCAGATAATTTCTTGCTTCAAATACAGAATTATCTGTGTATATCTCTTTTATTTCTAAAACCAGAAACACCTGTCTACTCTGACACATTTATTTAAAATAAGAATAAATATATTACCTATGCAGATTATTTTTCACTATCACTATATTTGAGGGTATCAGAAATAAAAATACACTTAACACTGATGAGATCAGAGGTGGATTTGTAAGGAAGATGATCTTGTAATTGTGAAGGGAGGTGCTGCTAAAAGACCATATAGCATAAATAGTTGTTTCAGATGAAATAGTTAAAAAAAAAAAAAAAGTTGCTAACTAATCAACTTGGAGTAAAAAAAATAACAAAAGGAAATTGTAACTAGAAAGAGTATAGAATCTCTGTGAAACTTCAAACGGTACAGCTAGCTGGAGAATGTACAGTCCCCTGAGACTGCAGGATAAAAACCTATAAATGCACCCTCTAAAGTCTTTTCTCCTGACCTCACGCCAAGGTTAAGATAGAAGATTTTTTTATGACTTTGAAACAGAGTTAAGGTGAAAGAATTTGATGAAAACAGATGAGAAGCAGAGACCCTTCCGGACTCAAAGGGAGAACTCAGAGGAAACCAAGAGCTGACATCCCTGTGCCCTCCCATGTGCACCTTGTTTGGTGTTGTGATTATTGCACTTGCAATCACATACCCAAATCAGTGAATTCTGAGGGTGAGAAAGTCAAGGTATAAAACACTGGAGCTTCAAGGGAGAGCCACGTGGAGCTAGCTGCACGTGTTTAGCGTACAGCCCTGTGTACTTCAAAGTGGCCGGTTCCCTTCTCCTTGTCTCAAATAAGTGTGAGGAAGAAAAGTAGCAGCGATCTGTGGGGAACAAAGACTACTGCTACTCAATTCCAAGAGAGGCAGAGGAATATTCCGTCATGTTCTCCACTGGAGGCTCTGTGTGCTGTGTTCCACATGCACGGGTATACTTCACTCCATTGAGGATACTGTGTTCAACAATAAAATGCCAGCCAAGAACACCATGCTTTTAATTGCATCCTGAACTTTGTCACCATTTTCTGCCATTTTCAGATTTTAGTTCTGTTCTTCTCAAAGAGTAAAAATATAACAATAGCAATTTTTAAAAAAATGCTTTCTAGAAGGAAGCTCCAAACGTTTGGGAACATTTACAAATTCTTTCAGATTCAAATCTCATCAAACAGACAAAACAACGCTTGTTATTAACACCTAAACTAATAACACATGCTTGAAAATCTAAGTTTAAAAACAGTTCTAACAGCTGTCTAACCTGGAGATAGAAACAAATCAACCCATGTTGGGCAGGGAGGAAGCAAAAATCTTCCCTTCCTTCTGTTCTGTGTTCAATAAGGTGGATGCATCTTCCACGTGGTTAAGCAAGGAGGCACACTAGCATGAGTATACACCGAAGAGATCCACGGTGTAGGCAAGGCAGTCTGCATTGGTTCTTCCTTTGGGGCTAGGGCTCAGCCCACCTGGTCCCCTACAGACAGGCAGGGAGAACTCTTTTAACCTGCTCATGATACATTTTGTTTTCAGGATTTTGCAGTTAAAGCGCTAAGCACCCCCTACAGTTCTGAGGATCTGATTATTACTTGACTTGTGCCTGGGAGAAAACTTGGAGACCAAGATAAGAAGAAAGAAAGGGACACTTGGAAAGCTAGATGACTGAACAGGTGAAGGGGAGACAGGCCAACCTGAAACAAATGAAAAGACAAGCAAGTAAGAGAAAACCAAAGAAAGGAAAAGCTGGATTTATACTCAGCTCCTTTCAAATGAGACTGGTGATGGAACACCTGAGAGTGTCGCGCCCCACGAGAGAAACATGCTGCCTGGCTTTAACTGTTAACCCCAAATTATGAGAGTCTTTGTCGTAAAACTAAAAGCTGTTTGACTCAAAGCGCAGTCTTTGCACATGAGATTGCGCAGGTTGGGACGAGCCTGGAGACTTAATTACTTTCCTGCATCAATTGCAGGGGATCCTTCAGGCCGCGTTTATGGCATATTGATGGGAAGTAAAAGAAACCTCACACAAAATGAGCCTCCAGTGTGCTGGTTTCCCAGACACCCAGGGATGCTTGATCTCTGTGCCTTCCTTTCATAATTTCTTTCTATTCAGGAGCAACATACTTGCCATGGATGCCGAGGCAGAGTGGAGTAGGAGAGTGAGAATAAGTGGGTAATGCAAAGGACTGGCTCACAATTGCTTTTGCAAGAATGGTTTCTGCCCCTCCCCCCCGCCAAGACTATGATCTAACTCAGTGGCCATACTTTCTAAAGTGAGAACGCTCCTTTCGTTTGTGTTTCTGTGGGGGGCTGTGTTCGCAGTTTTGGACAGACATCTTGCTTCTTCTGTTTAGCTTTTGTATTGTTTGGGGGTGAGCACATGCAACTACTCCATCATGAAAGTGATGTGTTTAGCAAAGACTCATTTCCTGATGTTGGTGTGGCTTACTGTCACAAAATATAGAATAAATCCAGGGACTGAAACTGCTTTTTGTACAAAAATAGTCACAGAATTCTACGTGTAAAACCTTAAAACTAGGCTGCTGGAGAAGAATTCCCAGAGAATGAATGGATGTTGGTTTCGCTGAGGGAGAACTGTGTCTTGGACACTGCTCTGTCTCCAACCCTGTCCTTTTCCTCCCTGGCTGTGTTCCTGCCGATCAGCTTTTGCAACAGTTCTCTGTGTGCTGAAAGACAAGCAGCACGTCAAGGCCTTGTCATCTCTGGTCAGGAGAGTAGTTTGTCAGGAGACTTTTCAACTATAAAAGCATCAGTAACTCATCAGAATATTTGTTGTTTCTTTCTGACAAAAGAGGCAAGTGTCTGTCAAGAAAAATCGGGGTTTTCCTGGCGGCTCCCGAGGAATTTGGAGTCCGCCTTGAATAGCTAAGGACTCCAGAATCCTTGTGTGCAAAATAGATGCATTGATTCTTGTAGAGTCTTGTTATTTGTGACATGCAACAGTGTAAGTCAACATGACTTTGCCTATTTGTTACCATGTGTGAGGCAGAATGTGCGGCTTTCATTAGCAAGGAGCACATTATGAGCTGGGGCTTTAACAGAGGTCTCACTGGAAACCCAGGCGAGGAGAGGTCACACATAATAATTGAGCAAGAAGCACTGGCAGGTTAATGGGTAGCTCTCTAAATGGTTAACTATCGATGTATTGTTTGGATGTTTGGGAAATTTTCCAAAGCTAGAAAAAATGCGTACTCATGCTTATAAACAAACAAATCAGTTGCTTAAGGGTTATAAGAAATTTAAATGCAAATAGCACTTTGTAATGATACCCCAGAGACTGACATGGTAGTCAATTTCTTGAGAATGCATCATGGTAAACTTAGATTTTGCTACCGGTTTCCTTAGTAACTGGAACAACATATTGTTCAGGACATAAAATAATATCCTGTTTCAGCCACTGAGAATCTTGAGCTGAAATGTAATTGATTTTGCATGAGGTACAGGATTATCATGTCCTCCCATTTTGGTGAGGTATTCCAGCACAAAATGAACATAGTCGGAAGTTTTTCTTTTTTTCAAACCAGCCATTTTGTTTCTAATCATTTCGTTGGTAGAATACTAAAATTGCTAGCAGTGTGGAATGTTATATCTTTAAGAATAGATTATTAAATAGAATTATATAGTGGATATATAATTCCTAAGCATACAAAGATGTCTATTTTTCTTATCTCGCATGCAGAAATCAGCATAATATGAAAGTATGTATCACTATTAAATAAGTGATGTTTGTTTTGTAAGCTCCAAATAGAATTCAGTACATGCCCATGTAGATATAATAAAGTATGCATATAGAGGAAGCCTGGTATGCCATATAACTGTGCAATCTGAAATCAGAACAAAGAGTCAGAAAATTTTGTGTTAATTTAGGTTCTGCAGCTGGCCTACTATACTGCCTTAGGCAATTATTAACTCTCTCGAGTCTTAATTTCCTTATCTATAAAATGGGAATAATAACACCTGCATCACAGGGGTGTTTTGTGGGCAATTACTTGATGTGTACAAAGAGCTTTAAAGATATATTATGTTAAATCTTATGCTTGTTTTGAACCACACAGATAGCAGGGTGTTATAGGGATAAAATTAGAGTGTTTTAATGAGCTAGAAAATTGCAGGCCCCTGGTTTAGGAGAGGAATGTCTAAGGACTTAGAACTGTGTATATTATACTGTTTCTACAAATAGCACTTCCTCGAATGATATGGCCAGGTAGAACTGGTGAGCTATTGATTTTCTGATGATATCCTTGTGTTCCCAAGGAGGTGATAATGTTATGCTCTGTGCACCTTTTCTCTAGCGAATGTTGTAGTTTCCCCTACATTTCCCACTGCCCCTTCCCAATTCATTGGGCCATTGACCTCCTTCCTAGCTGTTCTGTGAGAGATTTGGGGTCTGCATGGAGGTTTTCCAGATGGAACTGCTGCCTACCATAATACCTTGTTAAATTCTTTGCCAGCACAGGGTCAGTCTTTTGTCACACCAGCCATGGACTGTTTTTTTTTTTTTTTTTCCTATGAAATAGCAGCTTGCCAAAGCAAACACCCTGGATATTAGAAGTGTTTTGTTAATTCCACCACTTACTGAGCAATTATTGAAGATCTACAATGAGCTAGCTAATATTTTAGGCAAGCCTAGATTACGAAGAAACATGAAGACTTGGTACCCTCCTATCAGCTGTTTCCCAGTACAACCCACTAAAGAATAATGTGCTAAGTGCAAGCCTTGTAATCATTCTACAAAGAGCTCTAATCAGTTTAACCATGGCTGAGATGTTCAAACATGCATTCCGGGAGCAATGACATTACAGCTTGACCTGATGGCTCAGAAACAACTTCTGAAGATAGTGAGAAGAAGGAAGACAAGGGAAGGTTGTAAAATACAACACACCACTAGGTTTTGGGAGGAAAAAGGGAACAAAAATTTGGTGGATCTCAAACAATCTCACTTGGTCGTAATATCAGTTTTATATAGTAAAGGCAACTAGAAGATAAATGCAAAAAATATTCTGCAGTGTCCCTTCTCATGGTTCATAACAATACATTAAGTGGGGCCGACAACATGGCATAGTGGGTAAAGCCACCACCTGCCATGCTGGCATCCTATATGGGTGACGGTTTCTGTCTTGACTGCTCCACTTCTGATCCATCTCCCTGCTCATGTGCCTGGGAAAGCAACAGAAGATGCCCAAATACTTGGGCCCACATGGCACCCATATGGGAGACTCAGATGATACTCCTGGCTTTTGGCTTAGGCCTGGCCCAGCACTGGCTGTTGCAGTCATTGGTAGAGTGCAATAGCAGATGCGAGATATATATCTCTCTCTATCCCTCCCTTTCTCTCTATAACTCTTTCAAAATAAATAAATAAATCTTTAAAAAAAATAACACGTTAAGTGGTTGATGTCAGTTCATCTGTCCTCCCTGAATATGCTCTCTAAATAGGCACCATATCTGGTTTTGTTTTCTGTATGGTTCGTAGTTCATTAAGCATCTGTTGAATGCAGCAAGCAAGAACCAGGTAGTGAAGAACTTGACATCAAACTAAGGGGAATGGATTTGCCCAGTGGACAACCAAGAGTCATTGACAGCATCCCCTCCAAGACATGAAGAATAGAAACAAGATGTAGGGACACGGGTAGCCTGAAAGCAGGAAAATTGGTCAGGAAGCTTTTACATTTGTCAAGGGATAGGTTACATTGCTCTTAACTAGAGAGTGTAAGTAACATGATAGACAAGCGGTCTTGTCATTTAGAAATGAGGCCTGGGGAATGCCTTGGCATTGTGCTTCATATGGTAGTGCACCTAGAACAAACTGGGCAGTCATAAGCAAGAACTCATTTAGTGAGATGTGTGAAAAAGTTAAGTGATGGGTTGAATCTGAGGTATCCTTCATGCATTCAGATGGAAGTGGCTGCTGGATGTATGAAAATAGGAGATTAAGTCAACACAAAGTTCAGAAATGGAGATATACTTGACATCTCTAGAGAGTGAGGCTTGAAAACCAATGGGTCATCAAGAGAAGAAGTCCAAAAAAAGAAAATGATAAAAAAAAGTCCAAAAAGAATCTGACATTTAGGAGAAGGGAGGAAAAAAGAGGTAAGAGAAATTTGGAGTACTATTTTTTTTTTTTTTGACAGGCAGAGTTGGACAATGAGAGAGAGAGAGACAGAGAGAAAGGTCTTCCTTCCGTTGGTTCACTCCCCAAATGGCCGCCACGGCCTTCGTGCTGCGCCAATCCGAAGCCAGGAGCCAGGTGCTTCCTCCTGGTCTCCCATGCAGGTGCAGGACCCAAGCACTTGGGCCACAGCAGAGAGCTAGATTGGAAGAGGAGCAATAGGGACAGAATCCGGCGTCCCAACAGTGACTAGAACCTGAAGTACAGGAGCCGCAGGTGGAGGATTAGCCTAGTGAACTGCGGCACCGGCCAGGAGTGCTATTTTTTAATGATGCAACAGAATTGGGCATCAAATTCAAAGGCTTTTTTTTCTTTTTCTTTTTTTTTAAGGTGAACAGAATTCATGTGTTTCATCTATACAGATTTAGGAGCTTAGTGATACTTCCCAACCTACTGTCCCTCCCACCCACTCTCCCACCCTTCCTTCTCCTTTCTTTCTTATTCTGTCTCTTAATTGTTACAATGTTCTACTTTCATTTTATTTTATATTAATAAAACTAAACCTACACTAAGACTTCAACAAATAGCATGAAGAAAAAACCACTGTTCCTCAACATTAGAGACAAGGGTTGTAAACAATTGCTGAAACTCAAAAATGCCAATTTCACTCCTATCCATTACATTTCTGTTACTCTATTAATTACCATAGATCAGGGAATACATATGGTATTTGTCTTTTTTGGGACTGACTTATTTCACTAATTATAATGTTTTCCAGTTGCATCCATTTTGCTGCATAAGACAGGATTTCATTATTTTTTACTGCTGAGTAGTATTCCATCATATATATATATATATATATATATATATATCACAATTACTTTATCCAGCCATTAGTTGATGGGCATCTGAGTTGATTCCATATCTTAGCAATTATGAATTGAGCTGCAATAAACATTGGGGTAAAAGGAGAAGTTGATACCAAAAGTACAAGCAGAAGATGACTTAGGAAAAGTCATTGAATTTGATTATTTGAAGTTCACTGCTGATATGGAAGGGTTTCATTTGATCCATTGGCACTGAACTCTAAAATAAGAGATTAAAGGGTGAATGAATGAGAACTTTAAAAAGTGAACACAATCATTGTAAACCACTCCTTTCAACGGTTAGCAGTGACAGGTGCAGAAAAATAGGAAATAACCTGAGAAAGCTGTTGGCAGAATATGCTGTTTATCACAATTAAGTGTTGCTGCCAGAGATGTTCTAAAACTATATATCTTTTTCGAATATGGGAATATACGGCTGCTCAGACTGATTGCATAGAATCCTGGGATAATAACCTCAAGTTCATGATTTCTACTTTCGATAGATAAAAGCTCTTTCAGAAACTCTCTGGTGTCCTTGTTCAGAGTACAGTAGTGTTCAAAGAAACCACTGTTGTGACTCTGTAGTCCATGTTTATGTTCTCAGAAAATGATAAAACAATAAAATAAACCTCTATACCAAGATTCTAATGAATTAAATATATCATTAAAGTCTGAAAAAATAAAATTTGTTACTTTCTAAACCCATTTTATATTTGAAAATGTTATTTGGATCACCTTTCAATATAGTCTTTTTTTGTTTTAAAGATTTTATTTATTTATTTGAGAGGTAGAGTTACAGACAGTGAGAGAGAGAAACAGAGAGAAAGGTCTTCCCTCTGTTGGTTCACCCCCCAAACAACTGCCACGGCCGGAACTACGCCGATCCGAAGCCAGGTGCCTCCTCCTGGTCTCCTGCAGGGGCCCAAGCACTTGGGCCATCCTCCACCGCTCTCCTGGGACACAGCAGAGAGCTGGAGCAGAAGAGGAGCAGCCGGGACTAGAACCTGGCACCCATATGGGATGCCGGCGCCTCAGGCAGAGGATTAGCCAAGTGAGCCATGGCGCCAACCTCAATGTAGTCTTTACTTTTATATTTTGGGGGTGACAATACTCCATGAGTCTCCACATCAAAGGAAAGAGCTGGTTTCTTCCTGTCATAGAAGATAAACCATATCTTTTGCTGGATCAAAGGGCAAGCCATAATTATTGACCATTTTCATGTCACTGGATGGCTGTGCAGATATTTTTTGGCCTTTATCATATTACCTTGATAGAATTGGGTATACAAACCAGTGCAAAACTTGTGGTCTTCTGACTGTAATAAAGTATACTTAGTAATCCAGGTACCTCATGCCTTTCTGCTCAAGCTCAGGAAACCATTGTCAGCTGCAAAGTAGGATAAATCTTAGACCTTTCCCAATGCATGCATTTACATTATTAACACTAATAACATTAATGATGAAGTAAAAAATTGTAAATTCTATTAAGCAACTAACATGCCAGATAAAATGTAGAAATTCTTAAGTACGAACATTCAGTATATGTTTATTCAGTATCTATAATAAATCAAGGAGTCTGCTAGGCTGGACATTAGGAAATGGTAAACAAAATAATAAGGGTCTTTCACTTGGAGTTGATAGTCTATTTATTTCTCACACAAGCCCTGCAAAGGAGGAATCGCACTCCCTTAGAAATGAGAACTTTGCAGGTTGGCAAAATTCAATAATTTACCCAAAGATTCACCTGTCTCTGGTTGGGACAGAATTGGAAACCAGGTCTGGATGGCATAGGTCACTATGCTTTACATCATACCACATAATACATTATTTTAAGTTTTATTTTTTCATTGATCTGGGAATAAATATGCTAGTCAAAATTTATATTTCGAAAACCCCTCTCACACATATCTGACACTTGGAAACATCTGATATAATTGCTTTGAAATGGAAATAATGAAATAAACTTTTTATTCAACTTTTTAGTCAAAATATATTTTATGTCGAAGAGCCCCTTCAAAATATCCCCTATAACATCCCTCAGAAAGCAGAAAGAATACAGCCTTCTTGTGGTTAATTTAAAGTTCAGACTAGACTTTTTATAACCCTTCTTTCTTTGGAAATTCTGGATTTTTTTAAATTGTCATGATATAATTCTTACTGTAGTATGTTCACTCTTGGAAATAAAAAGCATTTTTAGCCAGCTTGATGTGCAGACCCAAATTTAGGCAAACATTTTCTTTTGTTCATGTGTAGTATGCATATTTTTTGCTGTGACGCAGGAACACAGAAAGAGAGGCACTATTGCTTAGCACTAATGACCACAGACTCTGAAGTCAGAGGACACACAATGTAATACAGCTCGCCCGGTCTGTCACTTAACCCATGATTAGGGTAAATTACTTTCCTGTTCCTCAGTGTTCTTTCCTGGGAATTTGAATAAGAGTTGTAGTTATGGATAAAGTGGGTATGTAGCTTAATTGATTTAACGAACCCAATGCACCTAGCACAATGCCTGTCACATAGTGTACAATAAATGTTAGCAGGATTTGTGACATCACACTGGGGACCCACTGCTTAAATGTCTCAGTTAACTCCATACTTCTTTGTTATAATTGTTCAAAGTTACTTTGCTCTGAACTCTGAACTCTAAAGCAACGGCCCTTGACTTTACTATTTCTAGGCGTAGGGTGGGCATCCCGGATCAGTAGTGATGACACCCGACTTATTAAAGTAAATGTCACCAGCCTCCACCGTGAGCATTTAAGCAAGGTGAGTAGGATGAAAGAGAAGAAGGAATCAGAAATTGTGTCTCCTATTCCCAGCTCCATTACTGACTTGCTAGCACAGAATAAAGAAATCACAAATAAATAAACAAACAAATCACTTAACCTTTCTGCATTTCGGTTTCCGCAAAATGAGTGATAAGCCTTTAGTTTTTAAGAGCTTTGAAATCACCGGCTGGAAGGTGCTACAAGAGTGGCAAGTGTTATTAACTTTCCAGCATTTCAGTCTTTCTTATGCATACTTGGAATGTTTGCTTTCCATCTTGGGAATTAAATACTTCTTTAACATTGATATGTGGTAACTGCCGGAATTAGTGAAATTTGCCAGCGCCTCAGATAAAATCAGAGGACAAATAAGTCAGACAGTTAATTATGTGAAAGAATAGATTAGGAGAAAGAAGGACAACTTCAACAGAAATCTGGTTGTTGTCCCAAGATCAGGGTTATAACTTTGGAAGGTAAAAGGGAGGGTGGAGGTTATAGAGATAAAAGGAGAGCAGTCCCTCCGTGCTCCCCAGTTACGCTCTCCCGGCACTCAGCCTAGACTTCTTCCAGACTTGCATCCTTTTGCTCTCACAGTGTGTAACCACTTCAATCAGACTCAAGCTGCTCTGTTTTGTGTTTTTTAAGTAATCGCTCTTGCTTGATATGTCTCAAAAACCTGTTTTATTTCAAAAGCCATATTCTTTGCCTATTAAATTCCTCTTTTGTATATTATTTGTAAACTCATCTTTGTAAGGGCATGTATATATCCTTTTTCTATATGTGCTTAGATGTACAGACATTGTTTATATACACATACATTTTTGTTGTTTTCAAGGATGTTAGGGAGTTTTAAAAATTCTTATTATT